>NC_081137.1:23673821-23973821 GCF_958295425.1 Solea solea | reverse complement strand
TATTGTTTGAAGTGTGGCTTCAGTTTAATATTTACGGTGTTTTGGATTTAAAACAAGATGAAGAAACATCTATAAGATAAAAACCTGAAGATATGAAGTGTTTTTAACATTTATTTGTTTCTTTAAAAGCAAAGTTGGTGTAGAACATAAAATAGCAACTGTGTTTCGATTTGAAAACGATTAATTGTTCTGCCCTCGCTTTATTATCACTTTTTATCATCAAATCATCAGATTGTCTATAGTTTGTGCTGAAAAAAAGGATATAAGACACTCTATATTGCACTTTCTTATGGCCTCTGTATAAACTGTATGTTTTAACATAGTGATGGAAAAAGCAGCTGAAATGCTCTGTGTTCTTAAGGGTTAAATCATTTCCTATGAAACAGGATTTTACTAAAGGGTAAATGTGTTTATTCTTACGCAATCATTCATTCATTCATTCATTCATTCTAACACAAGCTTTAAAAATGAATGGAGATGCGTTTACGACTGGACAGAGAAAGAGGAAGTGAAGGAAAGATAAACGGCGGTGCAGAGTCTACATTTCTGTCACTATTTGGCTTTTTCATCATCAGTGTATCAGTGTCCTCTCCTTCATGTTTCCATTCATAGAAACCCATTATCCCCCCCCCCCCCACACACACACACACACACACACATTCGTTCCACCATTGACAGCTCAGAGGGGGGAGGATGCTGAGACGGGCGTCCCTGATTGGCTGCAGGTAACACGGGAGAACACACGCTGCACCAATGACAGCTGCTGCTGCACCAATGACAGCTGCTGCTGCCTGGTGCATCACAGTGAGGTCATGTGGAGCGGAGGCGGATTAAAGGAGACCTTAATCTCCCATCTCACCATCAGCACCGCGACTGTCTCCACAGACGACCGACACCAGTGTAACCGGTCACACTGGTCGTTGATTCGCCGCACGCAGTCAAAACCATATGGAAATGCTATTAAAATAATAAGCTGTTCTTCTGTTTATCCCTTCATTTGAATTAGAAATGAACCACGGTTCAGTGTGATGAACAATGAGAAGAATCCAGTGTAGAAGGTTAAACAGCAGCTCCTGGATACATTTAAACATCACTTCATTCAAAGTCTTCCTATCACATGTGTAAGAAACAGCTGATGCATAAATGACATCTTTACAAAGATCATTTCAGTTGTGAGGGTTCCTTTAAATATATGCTTATTATTGTTAGTGTCAGTGTAGGACTTGACTGCATTATTAATGTTCCTACACCCTCGTGTGTGTGTGTGTGTGTGTGTGTGTTAAAGGCAGTGAAAAAACTCCGCCGTCTCTCAGTCTCTGTCGACGACGGCGTCCTCAGATGTCTCATATCTCATGTGAAAAGACTTGATGAGATTATCGAGAAGATAAAACACGTTTGAGGATGCAGAAAAAACATTTCTCCATCATCTCCACGGTCGATATAATCTCTGAGAAGTGGTTCCTGCCTCACGATATCTCTCTGCTATAGTCATGTAAAGTCACCCGACGTCTTCACGTTATGTACATACAATTTCATTCATTCTCTAAATATTTTTATTCTACGTATATTGTGTGTCTCGCTGCTGCTTCACTGGAGATTAGGTAAACTGGACACTCTAAAATGACTGTAGTGTGTGAATGTGAGAGTGGACGGTGGATTGTCTGTCCAGAGGTGTGACCTCGCCTATCGTCCTACGTCAGCTGAGATTGGTGGAGGATAAAGTGGTAGAAGATGTATGGATGGGATTAATAAAGTACATCTATTCTATTCTATTCTATAGATTCAGTCCAAAACCTCTTCAATGTACAATAATAATGACATAAAAAGAGAATATTCTAATATCTTTGGTTAAATAGTTGCTGTTTCACTCCTGGACGAGGTTTTTAAAAGCTTGAGCTGTGACTGTAGATAAAGTTTGGAGTTGAATGCAGTGATGCAGAGTCAGTGGTGATTACTGCCTGCTCCGTGGTGTGGAGATGCTTTTGTTCTCTGCTGTGCTCTCCGCTGCGGCTGCGGCCGTGTTTAGCTACAATCACGACAGGCAGAGAGAGCTCTGAGTGTATGTGTTAGCAGATGACTCACTCATGCAGCCATGCTTTTTTTTTCTTCTTCCCTAAACCATTGCTTTCTACGTGCTTTTTTTTCCTTTTTCTACAGAATTAGCCCCAGAGTCGAACAACAAGGTTGTTTCCCTGGCAACGCAGATCAAGTGACTGACAGTCAGCAGTGTCAGTCGCTCACAACAAGCTCCCACTTCATTATGCTAAATATTGAAGGTTCTCTACGCCAGCCTGAGGTGAGAGTGTAGATCCACAGGAACTCGCTCCGCTCTCGTCGTGGTCGTGCTGCAGGCACCGGTTTCCTCTCCATCACACGTTCATCCTCATTTAACACGGAAGAAGAAGAAGAAGAAGAAGGATAGCAGAGCGGAGTGGTGGGAAAACCCTCGGGCACTTACCAGCTTCACACTGGGTACATTTGTTTAGATCAAATATTACAACAATGTGGTCAAAGGAGACTTTGAATGACAGCAGTGGCTGTCTAACATCCACAGTCATGTGACCACAGTATTCTCAAAAGGGCAGTAATAGGATTGCATAACACGAGGAGATGCCAGTAACGCTTAAAGCCTTTAAATCACGGCGACGCCGCCGCTTCTCCCTTGACACGGCTTTCAAACGACTTTGATGAATTCATTTGTCTCCTCAGTCCACACACACACACACTTGTACAGCAGTCTTAGTGAGGACACTTACCCAAATTTAACCTAACCTCAACCAAAATCTACCCTGAACCCTAAAAACCAAGTCTTAATCCTCAAAAAGCTCTTTATTGAACGAGCCAAAAAATGTCCTCACTGTGATGGGTTCTAATGAAAATGTGTCCTCACGTCCTGTACACACACACACACACACACACACCATGTGGCACGTAAGTCTGTTTCCGGTCTTTTTGGCATCTAATTGCGAGTGGCAGGAATCCACTGATGCTACATCTGATCTCATGACTTCATGTCACTCTACATACAATTCACCTCATATAAATACATTTGTGTGTGTACTAATTTAATTATATTTCATTTAAATGTAAAAATTCCCTGTGGATCTTCATACTCTTTATTTTCCTAATTGTCCAAAAACATTTTGGAGTGAAGACAAACCCCCGTCATTCACAGTGCAAACGTGTTGTCTTTGTTGGCGACTATTTTCAGACACGGATTAAGGAACATTTGTTGTTCGGTATTAACAGACAGAGCATCGGCCAGATTTATTCACACTGCATGAATCATTTCCCACATGTAAACTGGTGTTTTATCCCTGTTGTAGTTTTATTCAGCAGAGACTTTCTTTGATGTCATTTCCACTGTAGACTCTGTTTTCATTCAAACACACTGTATTTGTATTTGAACCACAGTAAACGGTAATATTTGTGTGCATCAGTGTGATCGGCCATCAGTTTTTTTCCCCACCTTAAGTGCACCTCTGGGTGGTTTTTCTTTGCTCTTTGCTCTGAGAACGCCGTGAAGTGAGATGTGGCTGCAGACGTCACTCAGTGCCGCTGTATGCGTTTGCAATTCTGTGTTCCACTTACGTCGAAATGCACAATGTTGGCTGCAGAGAGGCGTGTCTAATCCGTCAGAAAATTAGAAGGAAAAAAAAAACCTCCACCACCGACCACAAAACTCCTGTTCCAGCCCACAGTACATGCAGTACATCTGGGAGTGTTGTGTAGGCAGAGGATCTACTATTTCAGCAGGGCATGTCAGTAACCGGAGTTAAAAGGTGACACACTGCAGGGAAAACGAGCTCTGAGCTTTGCATGTGTCATGTATTTCAAATGGTTGTGTATCTGTTGAAGTGGAGTCAGTTTCCAGATCAGCCTGCAGCCTCTGCTCGGATACACTGGAGAACCTGCACGTAATTCCCTGTGAGGTTTTTTGAGGCCCAGTGTTGCTCTGCACAAAGCCTTAAGGCAGTGTTATGTCATCAACCAGCTGGATCAGTGGTGGATTGGAGTCTACAGGGGAAAAGAAAACATGCCCTGACCCAAACTATCTCTGGACTCACCTTCAGTTCATAGCTTAATACAAATACAGTCAAATCAGCAGCTGTTTGTCTGTGAACACTCAACTCAAATGATCCTGTTCCTTAGAGAGGCAACCTTCATGTTCCTGTTCCTGTTCCTGTGTGGTCACAGTAGGAGCTCAGTTGGTAAGAATGCTGCTGTGAAGTTCTGAGGTCATAGGTTCAATTCTTATGAAGAATGAGACATTTTCAAAGTGAAGATTAAAAGGAGAAGAAAATCCCAACTGCACCAGGAATTCATGGCGGGGTGACTTTGTTCACAACTGAAAGATTGTTCAGTCAGGCTCACAACCAAAAGGTTGTTCGAGTCCGTGGTAGTGTTGGGTCTACACTTGTGGATCTTAAAAGAAGATACAAGTTCAATATTTAGTGCAAACATGTCTGAGCAGGTTGCTCAGTTGGCTAAAGTGATCCTATCAAGTCCTGAGATAGTGTGTTACATTTTTGAAAAAGTGATGAGCAAGTTAAGAACACCAAGAAATGCAGAATGAGATCATCAGGACAAATAGCTCAGTCCATCAGATGTTTACCTGCATCCTGAAGGTGACAGGTTCAAATCCCACAGTGGTCAGTTTTAAAACTTTCAGACCAAAACTACTAAAAAACTATTGTTATGCAACTCTAAAACAATAGTCTGTGCTGTAACAATCAGAGGTTCAGAGTTCAAAACCTGTGATGAAGTGAAATTTCCTAGATCAAGATTCAATGTTAACAGTTCAAAGCTTGAAGAAAACATGAGGAACTGTGGGAGTAGGTAGCTCAGTTTGTAAGAACACCGCACTGAAGTCCTGGTATCACAGGTTCAGTTCTTATAAAGAACATGACATTTTAAACTTCAACACCCAACATGAAGATTCAAAGGAGACGAAAAGTCCCGAAAGCATCAGTAATTTGTGGTGTCATCGCTTTGTTCGCAACCAAGCTGGTGTTCAGTCCATGAGATGGAAATTGTGGTTCCACACTGGTGGCCAACATTACAATAAATACTGTACTGGAACAACCCTGTGGGTGTAACCTGCCAACTGCTGGACCGGGACAAATCTGTGATTCTTAGAGTCCACAAGGTGGCAAAGTAGGATCCACAACCGTGGGGTTGTCCCAGTCAGGCAGTTGGCAGGTTCTCTTCCACAATCATTTGATTGCTCTGAACTTTATTACTCCGATTGAAAATAGGATTATGAACCTTGCTTCATCACACAAGACAAAGTCAACAGGAAAATCCAACAACCCAATAAGTTGTATAGCTCTGTGTGCTTTACATGGACTCATAGATCTGAGGACATGGGTTCGATTCCTGAACATCACATTGAAGTTTAGAAACTCTTTATCCTTATTTACCATTTAAAAACGCCAAGACCAACATGAAGCTTTAAATTTGTAGGTCCAGAGCCCTTTTTAAACTTCAAATTCTGATAAAACACCTACAAATACTTTGTTAGATGTTAGAGCTGGATGACCTGGATGAGAAGCTTAGGAATGGCGCGAAATTCAAAGCAGGGCCATCAGGACAAATAGCTCAGTCTGATCAGAAGATGACTCGTGTCGCTGAGGTTATGGGTTCGAATCTTACAATAAACAATTATAAAACTTTGGATGAAAAAAGAAGAACTCAAAAATACCAAGAAAATGTTGTTGTGCAGTGCAGTAAGAATAGCTTGTGCTGTAAGAGTAAGACTAGTATGTCTGAGATTGTGAGTTCAAATCTCATGATGAAAAGACCTTTTTTATTGTAAGATTCAATGCAAACAACATTTTTAAAGTTCAACCTCCAAAGTGAAGATTCAAAGGAAACGAAAAGACCTGTCTGCTCCAGAGATTCATGGCTCGGTGGCTTAATTCACAACCACAAATAAGGTTGTTCAGACCACAGGGTGCGAAGTTCAATTCCAGAACTGGTTGTGTCAATGCATAAGAGGGCAAGTTCTGTGCGTGCAGCGCAAATGGGGGCAGACTCGGAACAGGTACAACGACGGTGCGGGGTTGTGCGTGCAGCACAAACAGTGGCAGGCTCGGAACCGGTACCACAACCACGGGGCGGGGTTGTGCGTGTGCAGCGCAAACGGTGGCAGGCTCGAAACCGGTACCACGACCACGGGGCGGGGTTGTGTACGCAGCGCAAACAGTGGCAGGCTCGGAACCGGTACCACGACCACGGGGCGGGGTTGTGTACGCAGCGCAAACAGTGGCAGGCTCGGAACCGGTACCACGACCACGGGGCGGGGTTGTGTACGCAGCGCAAACAGTGGCAGGCTCGGAACCGGTACCACGACCACGGGGCGGGGTTGTGTACGCAGCGCAAACAGTGGCAGGCTCGGAACCGGTACCACGACCACGGGGCGGGGTTGTGTACGCAGCGCAAACAGTGGCAGGCTCGGAACCGGTACCACGACCACGGGGCGGGGTTGTGTACGCAGCGCAAACAGTGGCAGGCTTGGAACCGGTACTGCGGGTCCAGAAACCTCCTAAAGGAGCAAGGATTTTTTTTTTTTTTTTTTGCGCCACCGGACTGGATCAACCCCGCGGTTGCGAAACCCGAACCCGCCAGACCGGATCAACCCCGCGGTTGCGGAACCCGCCGGACCGGATCAACCCCGCGGTTGCAGAACCCGAACCCGCCGGACCGGATCAACCCCGCGGTTGCAGAACCCGAACCCACCGGACCGGATCAACCCCGCGGTTGCAGAACCCGAATCCGCCGGACCGGATCAACCCCGCGGTTGCAGAACCCGAACCCGCCGGACTGGATCAACCATGCGGTTCCAGAACCAAACCCGCTGGACTGAGACAAATCCACGGTTCGGTTCAACAACCATGGTTTTGATCTGGTCCGGTGGGTCGGGTTCCGCAACCGCAGGGTTGATCCAGTCCGGCGGGGTCGGGTTCCGCAACCGCAAGGTTGATCCAGTCCGGCGGGTTCCGCAACCACGGGGTTGATCCGGTCCGGCGGGCTCGGGTTTCGCAACCGCGGGGTTGATCCAGTCCGGCGGGTTCGGGTTCCACAACCGCGGGGTTGATCGGGTTCGTGTTCTGCAACCGCGGGGTTGATCCGGTCCGGCGGGTTCGTGTTCTGCAACCGCAGGGTTGATCCGATCCGGCGGGTTCGGGTTCCGCTCCTTTTGGAGGTTTCTGGACCCGTTCCAGATCCGGTTGTGCCCCGCCGCGTGGTACCGGTTCCGAGCCTCAGGTGTTTGGGTAACTGCTGCTTAAACATGATGAACACATGAATTAGACTTGAATATGTGAGCATCACTTTTCCATTGTTTTGACCAGCCTTGGTTAAAGGGATAGTTCTAAGTGTAATAGTATGAGGTATTATTTACACGCACAGGGAAATCACTCTAGATAATTAAAAAAAAAAAAAAAAAAAAAAAAAAAAACATTAGCTCCTCCTCCTCCAGGAAGTACACAGGTCTCTATCATCTATCTATCATTAGAGGCCTTCGTCCCACTCTTGCAACTACTCTGCAAACAGATAAGATCAGATAATCCTGTATTTGTCCCATGTGGGGAAATTTGCACTTCAGTTGCAGACAAAGTTAGCTGCCGTTTTCCGCATCGCTTGGTTTTTCTTACTTTATGCTGATGATCATGACGGTGAAAAACAAGTCACCTTCATGTGTTTTTCAATGAATCCTGTTTGAAACGATACATGTATTATTTAACCAAATTTAATAATGAATTTTGTTTGAACAATTTTATTTCTACCACCGCTCCTGAACAGTTGCCATTTCCCAATAATTTTTTTCCCTGACCCTAACTTTGCCCCCTGCTGACCAGACTAGATACACAGTTTTTGACATTTCTTGTTCACATACTACACACTGACATTTTTGACAGTATGAAGACCGTATTTGACGTCATACTAACGACATATTTGATACTAGGTCACTTTTTGAAAACCGTTGCACTGACAAAACACACGTGCACGGCGATCGTATGTTTACATGTGGAGCAGTGACGTCACATTAGCTGCAGCACTAGCAGCAGGTGTAATCTGAACACCTGTGATCGGATCGCTCAGGTCGGATGTTAACAGCAGGTGTGAACAGAGCGTCAACATTAAATCTAAGAACTGTGTGGATCATTTAGGCAGCAGTTACCACGTGATTGTCCCCGCTGTCGCTTTCCTCCTGCTTCTGTCTCCGTGTGGAAGAAGAAGCTCCGACCGGTCAACACAACGTGGAACATTCCAAATATATCGACACAGGGGGGAGGAGTGGAATGTACCAAGTCACGGAAAGTGTAGAATGGCAGGAAACTTTACATGGGAATAAACGGGCATTTGTGGAAATTAACAGGAATTAATTGGAATAAGCTGTACATTTTCAAATTTGAAGGTTGGGAACATAATATTACGAAAAATATTAGTGCTGTCAGTTTAACGCGTTATTAACGGCGTTGACGTAAACCCATTTTAACGGCGTCAGAAAAAATGTATCGCGAGATTAACGTTCTTTTCTTCACATGCTGTTGCAACAACTAGTAACGTTAGAAAAAGCCACACCGGATCTAGCTAGACCGGAAACAAAACAACAGGCACGATACGTTTCCAGTGGATGGCGATCGCTGCGCGCTTCTCCGTGTCCAACGCAGCGTGGATCATTTCTCGATTCACTCCCCGCATCCAAGTAATGACGTATGCAGTGTTACCAACCAAGCTGGCAGAGCCCCGAACCGTAGTAAGCAGACCTCCGAAGACCGCTAGCTCCTTTAGCTCGGATTAGCTCATTACGGCAACAACACATTAAACCACGGGACTCAATAAGAGGAATAACTCTTATTAGACAATATGCAGGGTGTTATTGAGATATTGTCTCAATAACATTTACACAAAGCAAGCTGATCCACTTTTCTATGTTGATAAGAGCATTAAAATGAGACAAAAATAATGAGACAAAAAGAAATCAACATTTAGAATATTTAAAATGTGTGATTAATCGCGAGTTAACTATGACATTAATGCGAATAATCACGATTAAATATTTTAATTGTTTGACAGCACTAATAAAAAAAGTTGGTAAAAACAATAGTATTGCAGCATAATCTTGGCCACATCACAGATACCGCCTATTAAAGCCACACATTTGACGACATAAAGTCAAGAGTTTTGATAATATTATGAGGTAGATGATATTTGTGTTAAAGTTTTAACTATTAAATCAAAATGTATTGGTATCTTACTGGTAAACCACTTTATTAAAGAAGCTAGCTTACCGTGGTGCCAGCTAACCGCAAATGTGACGCTGTTTCTGCTGCCTCCTGCTGGACGCTTTTATGTCACCACACAAGATTTCACACATCAGTATTCAAATGTTTTGAAGACCATTAGTCCATTAGTTCAGCTAACTTTCTACATATCTGTGTTTTTTGTCATCTTATTTAACCGAAAAACGCCACGTACGCCGTCCACTGTGTGAACGTATTTTCACACCAGTGAAACACTGGTGGAAAGTCTTTGTTTATGTGTAAATATTGTACAAAAACATCATATGAAGAACGTCACAAAAATACACCAGCATATTGCAAAGTGCCCAAAATTTCCACTCCAGGCAAATTATCCCAAATTTCCAGTTTATTCTCATTAATTCCCAAAATTCCCGCCCCTTTGCAACCCTAATTGTATCACATACCAACACAGAAAGGCCAAAGACTTTGTCAAAAATGAGCCTCTCCATGTTGACTCCGTCTTATCGTGAAAACATCTGTTTTAACCGAGTATTAAACTGCTTATCAAGTTAAACCCAAAGCACAGAAAGCAGCTGCTGTAAACCCCCTCTCTTAATAAAGGTAGCCCTGATCCCATAATACTTGACAAACATGAATAAAAATTCCAAATCCTTGACTCTGTAATTAGAAATCTGAGAAATCTGCTCATTTTATTACATAATATCACCAGTTTATTTCAGAGCAGCTCAGCGTTGAACAGCTTTATCCAGTTAGAACTGACAAATGTGTGTCAGGACAAAGTCATTTAAGTCAAAACAACTTAAAACTATAATATAGTTTTACACCAGGATTCTGCCTTTTCCCCTCTATCTCCACAACCTTTTCACACTCGTGTGCAATGACTGGTTGAAATAAAATCCCACATAGTGACCTCACTGCATTGGTCATGCTGCTTCTCCGATTCAGATAATTGAATAACTTGATGTGTGGCTGTTTATCAACGTGCCTCTGCCTCTGCCTCCCCCCTGCTCAGCAACTTTAAAAAAAAACATTTTTCAAGGTCAGACAGGTAGGGAGCTATTCTGGACTTTAATGGGAGCTGAACTGCTTTGCATTCCGCTCATGTGCCAGAGACATATGACTCATCATTTGAATTATGGGGCACAAAAGACGCCCAGCAGCAGCAGCAGCAGCAGCAGTGATGGCAGACTGCAAAAGCTTCTGCGTGAAAAGTGTCTGTCCATAACGCTGCAAGAGGGAAAAAGGAGGACACTGCAATTTTTGAAGGTCACTGCTCTTCCAAATATGGGGCCTCTCCAGAGCTGAAGTTAATTAAGGCTCCGGTTTTAGAGACATCATTGTGAGTCATTACTCGTCACTTCTGCAACGTAAAATACATTCAAATTGCTTCATGTATGCTTAAGAAATATATTAAAATAAAAACGTAACTCATTATAAAACTATTAATGAATCAGCCACTTATTTTCAGATGTATCATTTATTCACAGCCTTTCCTGTATATATATTATAATTAAATGTCATGCTGATATGCTGTAAAACACAGAAATGCATGGGTTACACTTCAGTAATTGGCCCAAAATCAATAATGACCAACTCCCAACACACAATGGTCACATGAAGACAACAAATCCACTGAGGACGACGGCTTAATGTGAGCGAGTGAACTCTCCAGAGAGTTAAACTGGTGAATCATCATCAAGTAACAACTGCTGCTCTAATGAGCTGATCTATTACGTCCATACGTCCGCGGGGGAATCGTAGGAAACACATGAGAAAATAACTGTAAACGCACCGCGCGAGTCAATTAAAGTATAATGTAGAAAACACAATCTAACAATCTAATCTAACTGAATATAATCCATGGAATGTAAAACAAACTTATTTGAGCACCACTGTTAGTTCACATACTTCATCGTCTATTTTCATCTAAACGGGAACATCATTCACAAAAATGCACCCTTTAATTCAGGGCTCGCAATCTCAAATCACCTATAAAAAAATATACATTAAGTGGATCAGTTTGAGACCTCTGGTCTGAATCAAGGATCTCAAACGCAAATGACATGGGGGCCGCTGAGTCTAGTCTGGCCAGTAGGGGGCGGTCAAGTTAAAAAAGCATTTATTCAGTAGGAGTGGACGATATGAGCTTAAAATTATACAACAATAGCCCATCATTATATTGCAATAGCTTAGTTTGTGACTATAGTTCACAGAATTTCAAAATAAAAGTTTGTTTTCAATATCAATGTATAGTTCACAATAAAAAAAACACCTCTGCACTAATGACCACTGCTGTAATGACATGAGTGTTTACAGAGATGGCCAAACACTGATCACACACACACACACACACACACGTCGTCATTGTTTCAATTATCTATGGCGTATAATATGAAAATAAAGAGCTGTTTTTATAACTCCTAACACCTGCTGGTGAAACAAATGAACAACGGTTCACTTCTCATCATCACACGCTGCTGTGGGGAATTTCCTCAGAATACAGACAATAAAAACTCAACTCTCCAGCTTCCACATTTTCACAGACAAATGTTGAACGACACTGAGGATTTGACAAGATGGCTGCTGATGTCAGTGTGTGTGTGTGTGTGTGTGTGTGCAGTTTGCATATTCCCTCTGTATTTGCATGCTTGTCCTCTGGGTGCTCTGCTTCCCTCCTGCAGCTGCAGTGAACAAGAGAATCGAAAATACACACCACTGTGAGTTTCTGTTGTCAGTCCACCGCTGAAAACACGCCTGCATGGCTGTATTCAGCATCTATGTGTTGAAACATGCAGATTTTATACTTTATCGTGGAAAGTAATGAATTACATTTACTCATGTGACTGTAATTGAGTAGGTTTTTTTGTGTACTTGTACTTTTTAAAGTTGGCCTGACAGGTGAATGAATGATGAGGACAGGTGAATGAATGATGACGACAGGTGAATTGGCGTTAATTAAGGTCCCTGAGCGAGTGACATTTGTGACCTTTGACCTAGTTTGACTGACACATTATGTGTTTACATATTTTATTTTGTCAGCACTTTAATTTGTAAATTGAATTCATGTGAGATTTGTGTTCCCTTGTCCCTTTTTGCACGACACAAGAAAGAACCAGTACTTTTACTTGTAATATAAATATTCTAAATGTTGTAAAATAGTGTACTTTGAGTAGAATATTTTCTTTCTACTTCTGGTTTTCAGCTGTGTTTTCAAACAAATACAATCTGTGTCCAGACTAGAAGTTCAGCTCTGAATCAGAAGTCACGCATGTTGCTGCTGTGTAAACAGGATTCACTTCCAGGAAGTAAATTACTAACAAGAAACAACAACGGTGAAAATGAAGAGCAGAGCTCTTCATTCACAGCTGATCGTCAATCCTCATAAACCATCACAGAAAGAGTAGGAACAGCCCTTCTTCCTCCACCTTGGAGGGAAAAACAAAAGGTAAGAAATAGAAGATTTTCAAACTTGTCTTCAAGGTCAAGTGTTTGAGAAAAACTGACATCTAGTGGCGAGACTGCAGATTGCACCCTCAGGGAACCACAGAGGCCTCATCACATGGTACCAGAGGGCATGTTGATCTCCTTCAGCTTCAGAACATGGCAGCACAAGATGGTGGCCTCCATAAAGCAAGACCTTTTCCCTGAGTCAAATTTAGTCTAAAATTTAAAAAACAAACTGCTTTTTAAACACAATAAAACCTCTAAGACCCAACAAAGGCTGACTTACTTCACATCACTGAAGGCGTCGGATGTTACACACTTCCTCTGAAGCCACAAAAGTCTTTAAACACGGTTACAATTATACACAACTCAGTGCCCACTGACTAATTCCTGCAGATTTTTAATCTCACTGGTGTCAAATCTAATGTGGTACAATTACATTGATTATCATTAAATAACATCAAGTAAAGTCATTTCTTTCTACAGCACAAGTCAGTGACACTGTGGCCAGGTCACATTAGTCTACTGCAGGCTCAGCTGCCAGTGCTGGTGGAGGGCAGTGCTGCCATCAGGGATAATCCCAGCGAGACACTCTGATTAAGGGATTATTCCAGCAACTAATTTCAAAGGGATAGACCAGAACAGCAAAGAAACATGCGAGTACAGTAGAAACACCCAAACAAGTTGAAGAGAAGTTTTCCCACACACAGCAGCACAGCCGCAACATTCACAGAAAACCCCCTGTTTTTTTGATTTAAATGAAACCAGGCTGACAAAGTCTGAAACAGCCTCACTTTTCAGAGGTGCTCTAGAAAGCCATACCGTTACTCTGCCCAGGTCTCAGTGGACGTGGATCTCCAGGGACATCAAATCTCCTGGCCTCACGTTGCTCTGATTACAGACTGAAACGCCAGTGGACAGACAGATGGTGAAGCTCGGGGAAAAGTAGGACTTTCAAAAAATGCACTTTCTGTGCTGTTGACTTTACTTACAGAGACGCTCACACGTGGAGCTTTGTGTGTGTGTGTGTGTGAGTGTGTGTGCTTTAGACGAAAGGTGATTTAGGTGAACTTGACTGTGCCTTAAACTGCTGATCTACTGGGATTTTTATACACAACCATCTCTCCAAAAAAAGAGAATATATCCAGTGGGCGGTGGATCCCTTGTAGATGCCAGCGGTCAGAGGAAAATACCAACGTTGTTCAAAAAGACAGAAAGACCATCGAAAAGTCACAACACATCAAACCAGGAAGCAGATGGAAACAGCAGAAAACCACACTGGGTCCCACTCTTCCTGTGTACCTAATAAAGTGAGCGCATACATCCAGTGTGATTGGAGCAGCATCCATTTCCAATGAAACTAGTTCAGCTCAGAAGGAGGTCACTTCATTCTGAGACAGTCCATGTGGGACTGAAGTGGTCTCATTTGTCTGCTGTAAAGTGGTGGCATTTATGTTCTGTTCTCACTGCACATGGAAACTCATCTGGTTCACGGCTTTAATCTGAATCACTGCTGTAGTAATCATTCTGCTGCGGCGCTGACCTTTGATGTTCTTAATATCGTCAGCTGTTGCTCGAGAAGAGACGACTCCATGAATGCAGCTTCATCTGCTCACTAAAGACCTTATTATGAACCACAAGGTCGTTTACCTTTGTTGGATGTCATTTTCCATCGGTCTCGTCTCTTATTTTCTGTCACTGTCGACTCTCAAGCGTCTCAAAAATATTTAAAAAAAAGGATAAAGGAAATCATTCTCCATGTTATCACAGCACTTATTTTTTATATTATATTTTAAAGGAATTGTGTGGCATTTGGGAAACATGAACATTCTCAAGTTCATTAGCCTGTTGAAGTGCTCGCGACGGTGGCTCAGCGGGAGAGCAAGTCTCCTTCCAACCAGAAGGTCGAGAGTTGATTCCTGGGTCTGCGAGTCAACATGCAAACGTGTCAACGGGGCAAAGACGCTTAACCCCCAAGTTAGTCCTGGCAGCAGCAGCAGCAGCAGCAGCAGCAGCAGCAGCAGCAACAGCAGCAGCAGCAGCAACAGCATAGAGAGAATGTGTGTGAAAGACGTGAGATAGAAAAGGCCCGAATTCGAAACGAGGAACCTATTGTCTCCCTTCAGATTATCATTATTATTATTTACGCGGCTTTGCGGTCATTTTTGAGGAGGTTAACGTGCTTCAAAACTCTGGAAACTTGGCATGGAGGTCAGGTGTGGCGAAAATGTGATGTCGTCATAGCGCTATAATTATTACATTATTATTATTATTGTTATTACCATTATTCTGTGGCTTTGCTGTGATTTTTACAGCGAGATTAGTGAGATTGGATGCACTGGTAGATTTTTCTGTCCTATGTGCCAGAGCATGGTCATCTAAAAACTCTATGTGCCAGAGCAGTCTTTCTCAATCCTGGTCCTCGGGACATGTTTTAGATTCTAAAGGAAGCTAACGATGAGCTGCTCACATTTAACAAACAGATTTGACAGTGGTATCATTCTTCGCTCCAAACTCCGAGCAATTTGACCAAAAACGCTGGCTTTCAGCTCCTGATATAGCTCCACCTCAGAGCAGATGTGGACATCAGGGTGGACAGCAGGGTGTCACACACTTTGTTACAGACTCACTTCCATGACTACATAAGTAGATGTTTTTCGCCGTGTAATTGGAGCCCATGTCAGCGCCGCACAGTCCTACACTGCTGTGCTGCAGTGTGTGAATTCCCATGCAAACCCTTGTATTAGTGGCTTTTTCCACATTTCTCAGACCAGAACCAGGTCCTGAGCTGGACCAGGTCCAAAGTATATAGACTTTTACTTTTACGGCAGGTGTCAGAACCTGTAAAATCAATCTCTGTGTGCTCGAGATTAACTATGACCACGTGGTGCGCTATAAACCACATTTATAATTATAGGTAATTATCCTTCAATTTAATGACACAGAATATTCACACAGAAAAGTAATTATTTAGAAAATGACAATCTTCTGGTTACAGTATATTTGCTGATTTAATAGGAGGAAATGTTTTGTAGTAATGAGGATTTGATTCCGTTCATTTTGTTTTATTAATATTGTGTATCTAGTCTTTGTGGAGACTGTTTTACATTTGTAATATGATTTATTGCTCATCATGTTCTCGCGGACTATTAATTAATCTGTCTTTAGTCTGCACAGATTACTCTAATTCACCACAGCTGAAATGGTCACCAGAGACGCAGCATGTTATGTGTGAAACAGCCCCTGTGGAGTGAGGAGTGTGTGTGGGGGGGGGAGGGGGATTATGTGGGCACAAGTGGACATTACTGCTGTTATTCACTTCAGTGTTTCCTCTCTGTGGCGCAGCATCCTAATTTGCCAGAACGGCCTGAGGGAAGTCCTTGTTAACAAAAAACCTTGAGGCGTTTGTGATCGTTCCAAACAAAGCAGGTTTCGTCCTTGAAGCAGAGGACGTGAGTCGTGACAGACAGACAGACAGACAGACAGACAGACAGGACAGTGATGAATACCACGGTGCGACAGGTGTACAACGGTGAAATCAAATATCTACGTCAAGTTGCTCGAGCGAATTATTGACAACAGTGTGAAGGTCATCATCATCAGAAATTATGAGAGAGATTATATTAGAAGAAGAAGGAGGAGAAGGAGAAGAAAGCTTCAGACATAAAGCGAAATGTGGAGTGGCGACCTGTCCAGGATGTACAGTACCCCGCATTTTGCTCTATGTCTGATGGGTTTGACTCCAGCTTTCTTCTTCTTCTTCTTCTTCTTTTCCTCATAATATAATCTTTCTCATAATTTCTAGAGATGATGACCTCCACACTGTCATCAGTCAGTTGCTCGAGCAGCATCATACAGTCGGTGATAATTGATAGTAACAGTGACATAGATATTTTATTTCCTTTGAGTCCATCGCAGAGCAAATAACCGCTGCTTTTCCACGACATGGTCCCGGTGCGACTAGGCTCACGCGACGTTTGTTCGGACAACACAGCGACCACAGGAGCCACGCTCCGTCGCATTTTTACCACGATTAACACGTACAGTAGACACGAAACCTACAGAACCACAGCACCGGGAACCAGAGTCAATATGACTCGCTCATAGACATACTCGGATTCTCATACTCGGATTCAAGTTGTCGATTAAAGTGATTAAACTGTGCATGTAAACGTACGGACTCATTCTAAAATAATGGACATTTAAACCTGTAACTCTCAGTGTCCCGGAGTAATGACGACGTGTGGACGAGCAGTGATCACTGACACTGGGATGAAGATGAAGGGAAATCTATGGGAAAATAATGTTTTTTTTATAAATCTTCCTGCGTGAAATCCTCTGAACATATGCGTCTCCGTGGCTCAAGGACACGGTCTGGAAGCAGACTGTCGGTATGAGTGTGTGTTTGTGTGGTGGCCAGCATCCTACACGGCTGTCTACTGTAGCTGTGTAATGATAGTCGGAGGCAGCAGCGCGGGTGATTCATCCCAACGTGTCATTAGTTTGTCTCTGGGTTGAACAGCTAATAATAGACTTCAGCGAGAGGAGAGAACCCCTCTGTGTGTGAATGTGTGTGTAACTCCGTGTGCTCCAAGGAGCTGGGGGAGTGTGGACAGACCATGCACACACACACATGTGTGTTAAAATGATGCCAGTTACATTGTGATCCATTTCCCTGCAGGCAGCTGGGAGTCACATCTTTAAAAGAACAGGATGCTGTTGGTCTCCTCCCCCCTGAAGACCATGTGATGTGATTTGAAATGTGTGTGTGTGTGTGTGTATCCTCGGAGGGTTCACTGTGAAGTGCTGTGCGACTCCAAACACTCAAAAATACACACATTTGAGTTATAAACCGATATAGACACACTGCTACTGCTGCTGCTGCTTCTGCTGCTGCTGCTGCTTCTGCTGCTTCTGCCGCTTCCGCCGCGTTCAAACTGAGGCGTTTTTGATCATTAAATCATAATGTAGTATAAACAATCCTGCTGGGTTTAATTACATTCTCCACTCAGGAGAGTTTTTCCCACCACAGTCCTGTGTGTGTGTGTGTGTGTGTGATTTAACAAATTTGTGACTCGCGCTTTGACAATAAACCAATCAATGACTTCCACGAGGCTACACCTTCCCTCACGTGTCACGGGGAGAACACGTTGACTGTAATTCAACTCAACATCTTTCACCGCGTGCATGAGTTCGCGAGTCCAAACAGCGACGAGGCAAAAGTGTGTGTGTTGGCGTGGAGACGCACAGAGGTGATGAACGAGGACGCTAACAGACAAATGACGTGACCGTCACAGTCACCGCAGCTCCACTTGTGACATTCTTTTCCACACCATAGTACCTACTCAACGTGGGCGGAGTCTCCACTGCATGACTGCATGAAACTGCCGTGACTTTGTTTTACACACACACACAAACGAGTGGCGAGTGACTTGTAAAGCAGTTGTTTTCAGTGTAACTGAATCGTTAGAATCATTAGAATCAGTTCATTAAAGATGTGTTCAGTACTTCCTCCATGAGCGCAGCACAGACTCCGTCTAACACTGAAATACAGCTGCTCACGCTAAATCCACCAGACTCCTCTGTTAAATATTGAGATTTTAGACATTTTGTCACGATCACACGCTCCTCCACCTTTATTACCAATCAGTGGCCGGCAGTCTGACGACGTCACGCATAGTCGCGCCTCAGCCGGTGGAACCTCGCCAGAGCAGATACCTGGTACCAGGTGCTTTGCTAGTGGAAACGCGACTTAACCGTGCAGCGCCGTGCCGAGGCGAGCCCGTGGAAACACGCCATTAGTGCTCACGTGGCACGGATCTGTGCCACAGGTGCACCCTTGGTAAATTGCAGTGGGAATAATACACAATTCCTAATATGACGACGGCTGATTCACTGTAGAAACACGGCAGTGCAAGATGGCCGCCTTCATAAAGCAAGGCCCTTACCTAAAGTACATATTATTATTATTAGTATTATTAGAAAAAGCATTAGTGTTTTGGTTTTACTAGAACAGGAATGCAACCTAATGTCACAGTAGCCTTGAATTATCAATTATTTTGACTGTAATCCCTGGTTTGCACGTTACCTTAGATTAAAAAAAATAATCCCAGTGAGAGCCACGCAGTGACGCTTACAAAATGTACATTCAGGAAAAACTCTCCTGCTCTTTATCAAACACCACACACATTCTGTGAAACACTCCGAGGAACAAAGTGTCACATTAGCAGCTAAATATTCCACAGGATCAAAGACGGAGTGAAACATTGTGTCTATTAAAAGAAGGATATGTCTCTGTGTGACCGGTTTTCGTGGCCTCAGGGTTCAGCAACAACAACCCTGACCTCTCCAGCTCTACAGAGACTTTTAGCCTCATTAATCTCAGTGTTTGATTGTCTTTACTGTCGTCGCTCTCAGCCTCAGGTAAACTCACAGCAGGAGTTTACTCCACAGGGGAAACAAATAAACTCGACAAAGGTTGGCTGCACGTCATTCCTCGCGTCATCTTCTTTAATAAGTTGTTTTCCATGAGCGTCAGACACGACCTCATTATGACCTTCTTGTTTGTGAGGACAGTTTTAGTTTTGTTTGTATAAAGTGGGAGATGGTTTTTGATGACCAATGATAGTGATGAGTTAAGTTGAAAAGATTTTATTGTACAACTGAGACAAGGTTTAGCTTCACAGGTCTGATGCGTACAGTTCAGAGGTGTCAAACTCAAATGACCTGGGGGCCAATGAGCATCTAGTCTAGTCAAGAGGGGGCCGGTCTAGAGGAAAAAAACTACCGTTCAGTTGTAGGTGGGCAATATGTGCTTAAAATTATAATTATAATATTTTCATGATGATATTTCACAGAATTTCAAAAGTAAAAGTACTTGTTTTAATATGGAAGGATGTATACCTCACAATCAAAACATGTTTATCATGCAAAATAAATCACTGCATCTAAAATGAAGCAAATAATCACCTGGACAACTGTCAATTAAGACACCAGAAGAGCTTAGATATGTAATTTCATGTTCTATATATGCTATATTCTATCACCTCAGCCACAAACACTGTGTTTTAGTAGTGACACAGTGACGGGTGGCCTGGGGGCCCGCGGGCCGCCAGTTTGACACACCTGATCTAGTAAGGTCCAGATGTTGACGCCTTGTTATCGAATGAGGGAACATTGAGTCTTATCCTAAGTTATCTTAACTTATATTGAAAACCAGGCCTGGTTATATGTATATATGTGAGTAATTACATAATCTAATCTTGCCAGATAATGATCTAAACATGTCCCACTCATTGATAACTAAAAAAATGAGGGGAGGGATTTTAGCACTAAGTAAAATGTGCAAATGTAAAACTTTAAAAATGTAGTTAACAGTGAACTGTCCTGTTCAATCAAGGCAAGAAAAGATGGCACATATCAGCAGAGAAACATGGCGGCTGCTGCTGCTGTATTCAGACAAACTGCAGAACACCATTATCACTCAATGCAAGGACTCCTGCACTGTTGCCATGACAACATACGTATACAGTGTATAAAGAATAAAGTGTCAGACAAACGCAGCAGAAGTGACCTTGTCAGCTGACAGCTCCACCGTCTACAGCGATGCACAGAGACCTCGGAGTGAGTGACACATGCACAGATCAGCTGTCGGCGAGCGTTTAAACCTGATCTGTGCCACTCAAAAAAAACACTAAAGGTTTAGATCAGCTGTTAAAGTTAAAGGGCTGATAAGACAAGAAAACGTCCAAACACTTCCTCTAAATGACAAAGAAAGACTGAGTCACACAGGGACGACAAATACAAGCGTCTCCCCACAGGTTGGGTGATACGGTCAAAAATGTTAGCATCAGTCAGCCGTTAGTCACTATATGGATATTGGATCCAGACTGGATGGAGTCCATGTACTAAATGACTGCAGGAGATTTTAGCGATCCCTGATCCGGACCTGGACAAAGAGAACTGTTCTAATGTGCTCTTAAATGCATGGTCTGATGTTTCAGCATCAACATCACAGGATAAGTAGTTGTCAGGACGCTCAGAAATTCCATCAGCGTGCAGTAGCTGCTCATGTGACGTCGTCCTGACTCTGTCTTCACCTTCACCAACGAGGTCATGGTTTTGTTCTGGTATGTATCTGGTTCGTGCAGAGATGATCTTCTGCAGACCTTGGTTGAAACGAGTGGTTGTTACTGTGGTTATGAACCAATCTGACCGTTCTCCTGTGACCTTCTGTCTTTCTCTTCTGCTCTGGACCATCGTCTTGAAAGTCCCAGTAGAAGAGAAGTGTCTGAAATATTCAGACCAGCAACAATCACGTCACGTTCAGTTAAATCCCCTGTTCTTCTACCGAGCTGCCGTAGAAGAACGATCCTGCCACAAACACATGCTCTCTCCATCACGGCTGGAGTGCATCCTGACCTCCTCACACACACACACACACACACACTCACTGTGCACCGTCTTTTTCAGACATACATGCACACACACACACACACACGCGCGCGCTCCCTCGTCACTCAGTGGCCCAGATGAGTCTTCCACCTCGTTCTTTCCCAGCACACTTTCTGCACCTATTTTGGATTCAAAATCAGGGCAGGCAGCTCAGGGCAGAGCTCTCTGTCTCTCTCTCTCTCTCTGTCTGTCTCTCTCTCAGCTTCAGACTCGTCTCAGCTTCAACGCTTACCAAGTTTTTAAGACTTAAGATGCTCAAGAAATCAGTGAGGAGAGTCAAATTAAAGGCGCAGTCGAAATCTAATGGTGAGATTGCAGATTGTAACAAAGGAACTACGGTGTCCCTCACAGACCAGAGAAGATGTAACCGTTACAACCATGTAGAAACATCTCCATAACACAAGGTCTTTGCCATTTATTAATGTGTTATCCTCTAATGTTGATGTTATGTTTTCATTTATGTTTGAAAATGTGATTGTTTCATTTATGTTTGGAATTAGATTTTCAAACAACACAAACAAAAATGAACCACAAAATCTAAAAAAAGAAAAAATCGATTTAATCATTAAAAATATCATATTTCATTTGTCTGAAAATACACTTTTTGTTTGCAAAGATCTGGATTTTGTTTTGGAGCGGAAGTATTCACACGTTCCCCAAGTTTTCCCGTCGACAGCCAACAAAATAACATATCTAAGGATTTGTTAAATGTTAAAATGTTAGTAGCCAATCAGCAGGCAGCTTCCTAAGCCCCGCCCATGGTCAGAATCGTAAACAAAAAAAACACGAAACGTAAAGAACAAAGTGTGGGAGCAATTAAATCGTTATTGTTTCTGCAAATTGCTCAATTCATTAAAGTGTTGTTTGAAAATGACAAAATGGACACAAATCTAATTCCATATTTTATGCTGCTATGTGTCTTGACACCAGGTAGTAAATTATATAAAAGGCATATTATATATACATAAATATATATATAAAAAAGCAATTATTACATTTATACAAACTCGTAAGAATGTGCCATTTTCTGCAAGTGAAGCCTCTAAATGTTACAGACTGCACCTTTATCATGTCAGTGTGTGTGTGTGTGTGCTTCCTCATGAACATAACATCTCTGTGCTTCGCTGCCAGATGAAAAGCAGCCGTGTTACAACATGTCACGAGCAGCTCTTGGATTTTTTGGAATGTAACGACGGCTCTGGATTATTGAGGCTGCATCAACGTAAACCGGCCACAGTTATTTTTAGCCCGCACGACAACGGCGCTCAGCAGTGATGGTGATGGCTGCTTCCACCCCCTCCTACACCATCACCGTGACGTCACGCTGTTACGCAAAAGCAGGGGTTCACCTTTAATTTGAGTGCGCACCCCCACGAGCTCTGTGAGCGCCGGCGACACTGTGTCAATGACAGTTCACGGGTGTAATAATAACAGCACACACGCTCGTAACTTCTGCTTTTCATTTCCTCAAAGGTTGCTGTAGCAGAGACACTTGTCTTTAACCTGGTGCTGGACACACCCAGGCAGCGGGTGTCCTCACAGCAGCCGGAGGACGTGAAGAGAGCCCGGCCAGGGTCGCACCTGTCCGGCCGCTCAATCACAAAACACCCGCGTCTGACGCCAGAAAAACACACACACACACAAATAACAACAACAGACGAGAGAAAAGTGGACACTTAACTATTTGTAGAGGTGCTGGAGACACAGGTCGAGACATTCCCCCTCCACCTCGTCCTCAGTCACCAGGTCCGACAAAGGGCGCGTGGGCACCGGGTCGCTGTCCTGCAGCGGCGTCCTCATCTCCCGAAGGAAGAGCTCCAGGAACCGGCGGAAGGTTTTCTCCTCTGCTGCAGAGCTGGCCATCATTTCTCATTCCTGGACACACAGAGACAGAGACAGAGACAGAGAGACAGTCAGTCCCTGCAGTAACTCACCAGTGCTGACAGGAGGAGAAGGGAACCGTTAAAAGTGCGCAAATACCGGACGAGCCGCGCCGTGGAGTACCGGTGTGCAGTGGAGGCAGCGGACTGGAGTGGATGCGTGGACCGCGGCGTCTGCGCTGATACTACACCACGGGAGCTGCTGTCACGGGCTGGACCGGGTCCCCATTCAGAGCCGAGCGGGAGCGCGCGCCGCGTGACCGGGGGATTTCGTGTGTGATCAGAGCAGGGCGCTGACGTCAGAGGAGCGCGCAGGTTCTTTCGCCGAGCTCAGGAGCGCGCACGCAGCCCGATGTCGTCACGATACGACGTACACAGACGTTTTCAGAAGGTGGTTTTATTCATAGACATCGTGCGTATATATGTTTAATATATACATGCGTGTGTTTAAAATGATAAAAAACACAGATTTATACACTTTGAAGGAATGGGACAAAACTGTTAAAGGGCAGTTTCACCCATTTCCTTGCCCCCTTTGTCAAATGTCAAGTGAAGAATACATTTAAAATCATTATGATGCTGCTGTGTTTGTTCTTTATTGATTTATTTTAGATCTTTTACTCATAAAACTTGACAGACACACAGAAAAGAGCAGTGTAGGGTTTTTATTTTCATTGAAGGAAATGACTTTGACGTTTTTTCTCAAAACTTCCTCTGTTGCTGTAAGACTGTACAACAAGCACTGCTCTCAGTAGACCACACATAAGCAGGCTACTCATCCCACAATATACTGTAATTTTGCATATATACATATATAATATCCCATGTTCATGTAAATATCAAGCCCATACTGTATATATTCTGGAAACTGTCTATAACGTACATTCGTTTTAAACTTTTTGATAGTATTATTGTTAATATCGTTATATAGTGTACTTTCTTGTAAATGCATATTTATTATTTATTATCTTTACTGTCTTGCTGCTGTGACAATGTAATACTAGGACGAAGGACTATCTTATCTTAAGAATACTTGGGTGCATGTAGCTGATATACTATGTTAGGATTTGTAATCTTTTGTCTTAAAATCATCATGTTACTTTTCTAATTCAAATCTAATAAAATTCTGAATAAATATAAAACCACAGCAAAAAAAAAAAAAAAGAGGGAAAACCAACAACGGAACAGAATATATGAGTGTGCTGCGCCTACTCGGACCTGTCTGTGTCACGGAAGCGGAAATCGGTGCGTCAGTGTTTTTATTCCCCTGACTAGCAAACATGGCCGGCGGCCCCGTGAGTCTCGCGGCTCTGCTTCAGTCAGACTTCGTTGAAGATGCTTTGTACCGGGACGACGGTCTGTGTGTCGTCGGTATCTTCGGTAAAAGTAACACGCCGCCGTCTTTACTGAAGGAGTCTCTGGTCAACACTCTGGCAGACAAACACATCTTCCCGCTCTTCGGCCGCGCGGACGAGGAAACTGCGGACAGCCACATCCAGGCTTTCTACAACCAGGAGAACCGGGTGCTGTATCTGCTGCTTTCCTCCGTTTGCGACTTCCGCCAGCTGTTGCGGGCCTGCCAGACTCTCAGCGCCGGCGCCGGGCACTCTGACTCCCACGACTTCTGGGAAGGCCTGGAGAGGCAGCAGTGCCTCCATCTGCTGTACATGTTCTCCGTGTGCCATGTCCTCCTGCTCGTGCACCCGAACCAGACCTTCGACGTGACATATGACCGGCTCTTCAGGGCCCTGGACGCCCTGCGGCAGAAGGTGCTGCCTCTGATCCGATCGGCCATCAAGGATTGCCCGGTGTCCAAAGAATGGAAGGTGAACTGTCGACCCTGCCCTCCGCGCCTGCTCTTCGTCTTCCAGATGAACGGCGCTCTGAAGGTCTGTCTTTTTCCGTTCATTATTTGTGTTCTATTACAAGCAGCTAGAGCTGCAACTAACGATTATTTTCACAATTGATTAATGTGTCTCGATTAATCGTTTGGTCCATAAAATGTTGACCTATGTTTCTCAAACGTGGGAATAATGATGTTCTCAAATGTCTGTTCAGTTTTAATGAGTTCTTTGTGATATGGAGCAAAGAAACTAGACAAATATTCACATTTAAGAAGCTGAAAATCAGAAAAAAATCACTCAAACCGATTATTCAGAATTGAGAACTTTAAGCCTTACAAGAGGAATTTTACAATGGCATATAAACTTGAAGTCAACACTTTACCACCCCGCGGTCCCACTGTCCGTGGGTCTTAGATTTATCGTATAAAATATGGCTCTGACCAACAACAACTAACAAATATGTCCTGATTAGTTGTCCTCTAAATATCAGAAAATGTCCCAAAATTACTTGTTTTGTGGGACAACAGTAAGTTAAAGACTCAGGTTTAGGTTATACTGCATGTTAGCAATACTGCTTAGATTTTTGGACTTAATAGGTTGGAGGTATTTGTAATGAAATCTGTGTTTTGTATTCTAAAGGTTTCTGGGAATGGCTCGGAGTCTGGAGGAAACCCGGACAAGCCCAAAAAGCACTCTCCCAGGAGGAGGCTGCAGCACGCCTTGGAGGACCAAATTTATCGCATTTTCCGTAAAAGCAGAGTCCTGACCAACCAGAGCAGCAACTGCTTGTTCACCGTGCCGGCCAACCAAGCGTTTGTGTATGTGATACCGACAGCAGACGAGGACCCGGTTGGGACCTTGCTCGGTCAGCTGCGCTCCAATTGCATCATGTGCGAACAAGACACCACCACGCTGGTGTCGGGGCCGAGGCGTTACCAGCAGGCGAGGCGTTCGGTTCGGCAGGCCAGCTGCAATGGAGACTCGGGCCTCATGTCTCTGGGCAGTCAGCTGGTGGACTGCAGCTTGAAGGAATTCCTCTGGCAGCACGTGGAGCTGGTGCTCACCAAGAAAGGCTTTGACGACAGTGTCGGTCGCAACCCACAGCCTTCGCACTTTGAGCTGCCGACCTACTCTAAGTGGGTCCAGGTCGCCTCCAGGCTCCACCAAGTCCTTATCAGTAACACGGAGGAAGAAGTCGCTGAACTGTCCACAAAGGTGAAAAGCCAGCTGAAGGTTTTGGAGGGTTTCCTTGATGCCGACACAAAGTTTTCTGAGAACAGGTGTCAGAAAGCTCTGCCACTGGCTCACAGTGCGTACCAGTCCAACCTTCCCCACAACTACACCACGACGGTGCACAAGAACCAGCTGGCACAGGCTCTGCGTGTGTACAGTCAGCACGCTCGCGGCGTTGCCTTCCAGCGATATGCGCTGCAGCTTCACGAGGACTGTTACAAATTCTGGAGCAACGGCCACCAGCTGTGTGAGGAGCGGAGCCTGACAGACCAGCACTGTGTGCACAAGTTCCACCTCCTCCCTCAGCCAGGTGAGTTTCGCTGTATTGGTGCTAATGAGGACAGAGCACGACGATCAGGTGTATATAATACAACATAACACTCTGGAATTACCCTTGAATCACTGGCAAACATTGCACGAGTATTAAAGGGGGCATGTTATTAACAGAATTTGACTTTTGCTAAGGCCTTGCTCTGTGTGGGCCACCATCTTAAAAAAAACAACAACAAACAAGAGTTACATGAAACAGTAGTAAAAACCAATTACAGATTAAAGGATTGTTTTTAAAAAGGTAGGTTTATAGACCCTTTTAAAGCAGTCAGTTGTCTGTGGGGCCCTCAGATGTTCTGGGAGGGTGCTCCACAGTCGAGGAGCAGAAGGCTCGGTCTCCAAGTGTGCAGGGTTTAGTCCTGGGGGGGGTGAAGTCTACACAAAAGAGGAACGACATCCATTCTGGTATGCGAACGCATGGTTCCCTGATGGGCTTGGGATAGTTTTACCTTTTAGATATCACACATTCTTACACACTGGACCTTTAATTACTAGTGGGAGACCACAGTAAGCTTTTTTGGGTCACTGAAAGTAACACACACACACACACACACACACACACACGTTTGAAGCTTCAGTTAATGTATGTATGTGTATTATAAACATTTCAAAGGAGGATAAAACCAATAATAGAATGATGAAACCCAACCTTTAATTCCTGCAGGAGAGAAGCCAGACATGGATCGCAACCCACCCATCCTGAACCACAACAGCAGAGGGCGCTCCACCAGCTCCTGTAACTGTGGCAGGAAGCAGGCTCCTCGAGAGGATCCGTTTGACGTCCAGGCTGCCAATCATGACTTCTACCAGGTCAGAGGTCACACACTGCTCTCAAACGTTAACGTCGCTGATAATAAATGTATTAAATCCGTCCTTGTACACTTTCCTTTTGTTTGTATTTGGTTGGAAAAAATAATCCTTCAAAAAACTGATTTCTCATACTCATCATGAACCAAAACAATCACCAGAAAGGTTTTAATTTATTTTTCCTTGTGTTGGAAACAGTTCATGATGTATAAAGTGGCAATATCCGTCAGAACAACTGCACTTTTATATGAATTCAGAATGAGTTTTTATTCAGAAATAGGTTTGCAGTCACTTAACTCAAAACTAATTCTGTTTTCTCCCACACGTTTGTTACATTAATTCCATAATGATCATAATGATCTTCTCTGACAGATGCTGGAGGACAAATGTTGTGGGAAGTTGGAGAGGATTGAGTTTCCAGTTTTCCAGCCCAGCACTCCTGACCCGGCCCCGGCCTGTAACCAGCCTCAGCGACTCCCGTCCGAGGCTTCTGCTGACACCGAGAGGCTGAAGGAGCCGCCAAGCACAGCACAGAGCCACACGCCCGGAGACACCAGCCTGAGCCTGGCTCTCAGTCTAGGCCAGTCCACAGACAGTCTGGGTACCTATGGTGACGGAGAGGGAACAGAAACCCAAGTCCAGCAGAAGAGACCGAGCCTTGTCGATCGGCAGCCTTCGACTGTGGAGTACCTGCCTGGTATGATGCACTCTGGCTGCTCTAAGGGTCTCTTACCCAAGTTCTCCAGCTGGTCACTGCTCAAACTGGGCCCAGCAAAGTCATACAACTGCCACACGGGTCTGGAACAGCCAGGCTTCATCCCAGGCTCCTCCTTCCTCTTGCCGTGGGACTTGGTCATCCGCTCTCGGTCAGAGGACGATACAGGACTGACGGAGTCGCTGGATGGCGGCTCCTCGTCGTGGCCAGCTCCCAACAAAACCGTGGTGGGAAAGCGAGGGAGCACCGGAGGTCTGGGACGGAGCCGCAGGAGGGACGACATGGCTCGTGCGTTTGTGGGGTTTGAGTATGAGGACAGCAGGGGGCGACGCTTCGTTAGCTCCGGTCCTGATAAAATAGTGAAGGTGCTGGGACCAGGAGGCGCCAAGGATCCCGCCACCAGGGTGCTCAACTCTGACATGCCGCTGTACATCCCGTCACCCTCTCAGGGCCGAAGCCTGAAGCCTCACTATGCCCAGCTGACCCGAGTGTTCATCGTGGTGCCTGATGCTCCGCTGGAGGTGACTCTCAACCCGCAGGTAAACGGGGTTTATTTTGTTACTTCACTTCCACACAGTTTAGGTTTTAGTGGCTCTGTGTGTGTGTGTGTGTCTGTGTGTGCTTCTGCACTTGCTTGCACTTGCCACTATGACCAACAGAGGACGCCAGAGGCTTGTAGTGTGAATGGGGTGAAGTCTGCTGTCTCTGATTGTTTTGTTTTGGTTGAAGTTGCAGCTGCAGAGCTGTTTTTCTTTCAGTAGACGGTGTTTAACACTGAGTTTGAATAGATTTGTGAGTTAAAGCTACAGTGTGTTGTTGTTGTTGTTGTTATTCTGCCTGTTTCATCCTGTCCGGCTGTTGTTGAATGACTGTAGACGGTAGAATTCCCTTCTGAAACATGGGCGATACTTTGTGTTTTCAGTCATACTCCAACCAGTTTGCAGCCGTTTTGCTTTACTAGAGCAATTTTGCTAAAAGCAAAATGCTTCTGTGTCGCTGGGCAACACATCATCTCAATGCTGAGAAACACAGACAGTCATGTGGAGCTGAGAGACTTAATCAACACTGTGAGAAGTCATTAAGCCGTGGTTTATGTTTCCAGGTACAGCCCGGTCCTCCTCCCTGTCCACTCTACCACCCCGAGCAGACGGACATCGTGTTGCCGCCTGACGGTTTCTGGGTTCTGCGGTTCCCGTACTCTTACGCCACAGACCACGGCCCGTGTTACCCGCCCAAAGAAAACCAACCGCTCAACAACTACAAGGTGCTGCGAGGCGTCCTGAAGGCGTCCACGGCCAACCCTCCACCCCAGTGAACTGAAAGCACTTTCCTGGACACACGCTCACTTTTCGTCTCGAGAAGACGTTTCTGTTTGTTTTCCTGCTCGTGGCACGGTCAGGCAGTGACCTCGCTTTGTGACGTCTTTTTCACCAGAAAAATGATTATTATTTCTGTATTCAAGTGCGTTCAAGATCATCTCGTATCATGCGTTTCTTTTTATATGTTTGTTTTAAAAGGTGAGGTTTGATTTAAGAGAGGTCAGCAAAGTAAGAAGCCATTAAAGCAGAGCCTGAGGTGAAGGAGTCCATAATTAGGCCGGACTGATCTGGATCAGATAACAACAGCATTGTATATACGTGTGTGTGTGTGTGTGTGTGTATATACACATATTTTTTTGTTTTTTGTAAATGAAAATAAGAATAAATGCTGTATCAGACGTTATGAGATACCTGTGATGTGAAGGTTTCTCTTCTCCCCGACAAAGAGAGGGTTCAGTGTTTTTCAGATTTGAGGTCACGCGCATGTGACAGAGCAACAAATGATGTGTTTAAAACGTTAATATAATGAATATTTGTTATAATAATCGTATGATTGTGTCAAGAAAACTGAGAGTTTAGTTTAATGACAAAAATAACAACTGGAGCAGGAACCTTAAGTTCAGCCGTCTTATTGAAATCCTCCTGTAGTTCAAGCTTCAATGTGGTTATTTTTTCCGTTTGTCTCAATATTTTTTGGGTTTTTCCGTCTCAGTTTCAAAGAAACAAGGAAAAAGGAAACTGACAGTAAATCACACACACACACACACACACACACACACACACGCGCAGCCTTCCGGAATGTTGACAATAAAAATGTAAAAGTTAATAATGAAGCTGAGGAGTGTGTTTCGAGGTCGTAAAGTCGATCAAACACTGGTCCAAACGTTGAATGCGATTGTGTAGTAGTCTACCCACACACACATTAACTCACACTTGAAATTCTACATTTAAATTTTTTTAAATGTCATTTTTATCGTCGTACGTGACGGCTAAAGATCAAATACTTCTTTTCCTGTTTTAAATGATAAATCTTTCTGACCTTTATGTTTCGTTGTCATGATTGGTTAAAACGTCCTTAATAATAAGGAGTGTTTGGAGGATGTAAGACACTTAAAGCTCTTTCAAATGTTTACACTTCTATTCTCTTACCTGTTTATTCATCTAATACAAAAACACCTGTCATCGCCATCGTTACTGTTGGATACACAAATGCAGTTTTCTTAGACGGCCGTTTATTTGTAGTGACACCAGAAAACGCCCTGTGGAGAAAGTGTTGCCACAGACAGCTGTAAATCTGGGTGTTTGTGTCAAGCAACAACAACAACAGCAGCAGCAGCAGCAACAGCAGCAGCCACAAACGGAGCAAAGAAGTCCAGGTTTGCTCGTCCCACACGTCTCCAGTCTCCTGTCTCCAGGTAGAGGAGGCGGGAGCTGAAATAAAAAGCCGGCCTCCAATATAAGATCCCACTTTAACAACTCTGCTTTGTCTCTCCTCTCAGTTCTGCACTTAAAGCCGCTGTGTGTCAAAGTTCAGCGCTCACAATCAAGGACAATAGGCGGCGAAAGAAGACACTGAACTAGATTTTCACTGACGGCTTCATCTCACAGACGTATGTGTGAAGAGCAGCAGTATGTGAGTATAATACACAATACAGATTTAACAAGTAATAAGTGATTGTTTAAGGTTACGGCCCCCCGGGCTCCTGCGAATGGCTCACTACGAGGTTAACTTTCAACTTTAACTGTGAGAGGGAACACAGGGGTCGTTTCTGTTCAAGCGTTCTTCTCACTGAGTTCTAGTAAAGCATGTTTTGGTAATAACAGGGAAGTAATGTTAAGGTAATATCAGCTTATTTCTGCAGTAATAACCAAGTAATGGTTTGGTAATAACAATGAAAAAACGTGGAAACAATCAAATCTGATTCTGGAACATTTTCATGTAAATCTTTTGACGAAGAGATTCATTTCAACATATCTTGGTTTACCATCATTTTGTCTCCTGATTACTGAAAACTGCATTAGACATAGATATTGTATAATATTTAAATCACACCAGAATTGTAAAAACTACATAAATGATTCTAATTCACTTCATATAAAATCAAATCCTTCACTTTGGTCTGAAGCAGAGTTTCTGTTTTCACGTCTTTTGCGCCTTTAATTAAAAGCTTACTGCACACGATACTTTATGACGTTCCCGTCCTTTGTCACGTAACTGCACTGTTTTCTTTTTATAATTTTGATGTGCTGAGGTCACATGACATCTGTCTGTACATATGCTAATGAGGTGAAAGGAGTTTGATCGCGGCACTGGAACACTTTCATAACTCCTTTCACACTTATCTTTGCAGAGACAACAAAGTGTCGGCTTTACAGCAGGAGAAATGCGTCATTAATAATCTCCTCTGGGACCATTTTATTGTTGTTGTGCAGGACACTGTGTTTTAGCCAGAGTAACCATGACTGCTACTGGACAGACAGGTTCAGCTCAACAGATTAAATTCCGTCTTTCTTTGGGTCAGAGCATAAAGGCAGAAATGCTGTATTTCTGTAGATTTATTAAGACTTTACAGCAAAAACAAACCCTGACGTGATATTTGTGAAAATCCAAGCAACACATTCCTGCAAACGTGTCTCAGTTGTGTCTCTCTGGCTTCTTAAATGAAAGTTCTAAGTGTCTCCATGGTGTTGTGCAACGAAAACAATCGAGTGACAGTAATCCCTGTGTTTCTAGTTTGACAAATAAATGGATGGACAATCAAAGCTGATCTTATTATTTATATCATTTTATATATCATTTCAAACAAATCAACCTGCTGTCACCAACACAGTCATAAAAGAAAAAGAGAAACTGTGAAACTGTGTTTGATGCTTTGAAAATGCGATAATTATCACGATTTCTTGTCTTTTGTCAGTTCAACACAAAAGTGAAGCTGCAGAAGACGCGACCGGGCTGAAGCACCCAGAGCAACATGATCAGAAAGACACAGCGCAGAATTGTGTCCAAGGACGGACACAACAATGTGCGGATTGACAACGTGGAGGGCATGGTGAAGCTGTACCTGCATGACATCTGGACCACCGTGGTGGACATGAAGTGGCGCTACAAGCTCACTCTGTTTGCGTCCACGTTTGTCATGACCTGGTTCATCTTTGGGGTCATCTATTACTTCATCGGCATGGGCAACGGAGACTTTGAGGCAGATCTGAATTCCACGCACACACCCTGCTTGATGAACGTGCAGACGCTGACCGGAGCCTTCCTCTTCTCTCTGGAGTCGCAGACGACCATTGGCTACGGTTACCGTTTCATCTCAGAGGAATGTCCCCTGGCGATCTTCACTCTGGTCGCTCAGCTCGTCATCACTGGCCTCGCCGAGATCTTCGTCACCGGTGCCTTTCTCGCCAAACTGGCTCGGCCCAAGAAGCGAGCGGAGACCATCAAGTTCAGCCAGCTGGCAGTGATCTGCCAACGTCAGGGCAAGCTGTGTCTGATGGTGAGGGTGGCAAACATGAGGAAGAGCCTCCTGATCCAGTGCCAGCTCACAGGAAAACTCCTGCACTCACACGTGACTCAGGAGGGCGAGAAGACTCAGGTCCACCAGACCTCTGTTGACTTCCACATGGACTCCAGTGGAGAGTGTCCTTTCCTCATCCTGCCTCTCATTTTCTACCACATCCTGGACGAGCAGAGCCCGCTGGCAGGACTGACGGCAGAGAACCTCCACACTCAGGAGTTTGAGCTGCTGGTCACCCTCAACGCCACCATGGAGTCCACGGCGGCCACGTGTCAGAGCCGCACGTCCTACGTTCCCAAGGAAATCCTCTGGGGCTACGAGTTCAAGCCGGTGCTGTTCAGCACCACTGGAGGCCGCTATGTGGCAGATTTCAACTTCTTTGACAAAGTGCAGATGAGCAACGACGCAGCTTTTCTCAGAAACAACGCGGACAAGCTGAAACTCGAGGAGGACTTTAAGAGAGAGTAGATGACAGACACGACGTATGAGGGTAAATGTGTTACAACATGCAACTGATTGGCCCCCATTTCTTTTCACGATTTTGATATAAAGAAGTGTTTTTTTTTTTATTTAATCACTTGAGAAACCTCAGCTAACGTTGTCCATCTCTGCTCAGGAACGTAGACGCTCACTGAACGTAGTCCTCCACTTAGCTGACATAGCTATATGGCGTTTTATTGTCTATTTTTACAAAATTGACACCTTGTGCTACTGAAGAAGACCTAAATCTAGTGCTTGAGTCCATTAAACACTCATGTAAATGTTTATTAACTTAAGTGTGAAGTTGGCTCGTTTTCCCCATACACGTCCATTCAAATCAGTTGTTTTTGCAACCAGTGGAGTCGCCCCCTGGTGGTTAACTGCTACTATTTTCATCCTACTTTTGAGGCTACATCAAACTGCATGTGGGATTATGGGTAAAACACAGTGTCTGTTCACAAAACAGCAGACTGCTCCTTTAAAAAGATGAATATTGATATGAAGTGAATATGCAGTTATGGCAGGTCCATGGTGGTTTTCTTTGGATGAATATTGTCAAACTAAGAGGAACTTTAGATTTAGAAAAAACGACTCAACATCTACAGGTGCTGTTACTGAAATTGTCACATGTTACGAAGTTAAGAAAAATGCCTTAGATATGGTGATACCTGGTGTTATTTAGAAGGAAATGGTTGCTTTTGTTTTGTAAATAAATGTTTCCTCATTCAGTAAATATCTAAGTGTTGGATTGTTTTTTTGTTTATTTATTGGAACATTTGCAATATTGTTATTTAATTCAGTTTGGTCGTACCTTCATCCAGGTGGAAAACATTTCAAGTTTTTTTATGTAGAAAGAGTAAGTCGTGATGAGGTGACAGGAGATGAATGAACAGAGTCATTTGAAGGACGATACGTTCGACCTGCAGCTTTACAAACTCTGCTTTTAGCTGCTGTTGTGACAACAATGACAACTGATGTGACTGCTGCTCGATTGTGTCTGGTCATAACAATGTTTCAGTCCAAAGCACAACAGATCTTTCATTCAACAGAGAGGGTGACATTTTCTCTTCTGTACGACAGGCTACTTAATTCAAAACATTCGACACAATACACTGTGTTGGCAATATTGATAGTCAAAGAACTCTATATATATTGACAGGAATTACCCACACTATGTATCAGAGGTGGAAAGATTTACTGCAATGTTCTACTCAAGTAAAAGTACCACTATTTTTATACAATTTTACAAATACAGGTAAGTTGTCCATAATCACCCAAAAAGGTCATAGTATAGTATGTCGTCCAAAATCAGTCAAAAAAGTCATAGTATAGTATGTCGTCCAAAATCAGTAAAAAAAAAAAGTCATAGCATAGTATGTCGTCCAAAATCATGAAACAATGTCATCGTATAGTATGTTGTCCAAAATCAGTAAAAAAAAGTCATAGTATAGTATGTCGTCCAAAATCAGTCAAAAAAGTCATAGTATAGTATGTCGTCCAAAATCACCCAAAAAAGTCATAGTATAGTATGTCGTCCAAGATCACCAAAAAAAGTCATAGTATAGTATGTCGTCCAAAATCATGAAAAAAAGTCATAGTATAGTACAGTATGTCGTCCAAAATCACCAAAAAAAGTCATAGTATAGTATGTCGTCCAAAACCATGAAAAAAAGTCATAGTATAGTATGTTGTCCAAAATCTATAAAAAAAGTCATAGTATAGTATGTCGTCCAAAAATAGGTCAAAAAAGTCATAGTATAGTATGTCGTCCAAAAACACCAAAAAAAGTCATAGTATAGTATGTCGTCCAAAATCATGAAAAAAAGTTATAGTATAGTATGTCGTCCAAAACCATGAAAAAAAGTCATAGTATAGTATGTTGTCCAAAATCACCTAAAAAAGTCATAGTATAGTATCTCGTCCAAAAATAGGACAAAAAAGTCATAGTATATTATGTCGTCCAAAAAAAAGGTAAAAAAAGTCATAGTATAGTATGTCGTCCAAAATCACCAAAAAAAGTCATCATATAGTATGTCGTCCAAAATCACCAAAAAAGTCATAGTATAGTATGTTGTCCAAAATCTATAAAAAAAGTCATAGTATAGTATGTCGTCCAAAATCACCAAAAAAAGTCATAGTATAGTATGTCGTCCAAAAATAGGTCAAAAAAGTCATAGTATAGAATGTTGTCCAAAAACACCAAAAAAAGTCATAGTATAGTATGTCGTCCAAAATCACCAAAAAAAGTCATAGTACAGTATGTTGTCCAAAATCAATAAAAAAAAGTCATAGTATAGTATGTCGTCCAAAATCAGTCAAAAAAGTCATAGTATAGTGTGTCGTCCAAAATCACCAAAAAAAGTCATAGTATAGTATGTCGTCCAAAATCACCAAAAAAAGTCATAGTATATAGTATGTCGTCCAAAAATAGGTCAAAAAAGTCATAGTATAGTATGTCGTCCAGAAACACCAAAAAAAGTCATAGTATAGTATGTTGTCCAAAATCAACAAAAAAAGTCATAGTATAGTATGTCGTCCAAAATCACCAAAAAAAGTCATAGTATAGTATGTCGTCCAAAAATAGGTCAAAAAAGTCATAGTATAGTATGTTGTCCAAAATCTATAAAAAAAGTCATAGTATAGTATGTCGTCCAAAATCACCAAAAAAAGTCATAGTACAGTATGTTGTCCAAAATCAATAAAAAAAAGTCATAGTATAGTATGTCGTCCAAAAACACCAAAAAAAGTCATAGTATAGTATGTTGTCCAAAAACACCAAAAAAAGTCATAGTATAGTATGTTGTCCAAAATCTATAAAAAAAGTCATAGTATAGTATGTCGTCCAAAATCACCAAAAAAGTCATAGTATAGTATGTCGTCCAAAATCACCAAAAAAGTCATAGTATAGTATGTCGTCCAAAAATAGGTCAAAAAAGTCATAGTATAGTATGTCGTCCAAAATCACCAAAAAAAGTCATAGTATAGTATGTTGTCCAAAATCACCAAAAAAAGTCATAGTATAGTATGTCGTCCAAAAACACCAAAAAAAGTCATAGTATAGTATGTCATCCAAAATCACCAAAAAAAGTCATAGTATAGTATGTCGTCCAAAAACACCAAAAAAAGTCATAGTATAGTATGTTGTCCAAAATCACCAAAAAAAAGTCATAGTATAGTATGTCGTCCAAAATCACCAAAAAAAGTCATAGTATAGTATGTCTTCCAAAAATAGGTAAAAAAAGTCATAGTATAGTATGTCGTCCAAAATCACAAAAAAAAGTCATAGTACAGTATGTTGTCCAAAATCAATAAAAAAAAGTCATAGTATAGTATGTCGTCCAAAATCAGTCAAAAAAGTCATAGTATAGTATGTCGTCCAAAAACACCAAAAAAAGTCATAGTATAGTATGTTGTCCAAAATCAATAAAAAAAGTCATAGTATAGTATGTCATCCAAAATCACCAAAAAAAGTCATAGTATAGTATGTCGTCCAAAAACACCAAAAAAAGTCATAGTATAGTATGTTGTCCAAAATCACCAAAAAAAGTCATAGTATAGTATGTCGTCCAAAATCACCAAAAAAAGTCATAGTATAGTATGTCGTCCAAAAATAGGTAAAAAAAAGTCATAGTATAGTATGTCGTCCAAAATCACCAAAAAAAGTCATAGTATAGTATGTCGTCCAAAATCACCAAAAAAAGTCATAGTACAGTATGTTGTCCAAAATCAATAAAAAAAAGTCATAGTATAGTATGTCGTCCAAAAATAGGTCAAAAAAGTCATAGTATAGTATGTCGTCCAAAAACACCAAAAAAAGTCATAGTATAGTATGTCGTCCAAAAATAGGTCAAAAAAGTCATAGTATAGTATGTTGTCCAAAATCAATAAAAAAAAGTCATAGTATAGTATGTCGTCCAAAAACACCAAAAAAAGTCATAGTACAGTATGTTGTCCAAAATCAATAAAAAAAAGTCATAGTATAGTATGTCGTCCAAAAACACCAAAAAAAGTCATAGTATAGTATGTTGTCCAAAAACACCAAAAAAAGTCATAGTATAGTATGTTGTCCAAAATCTATAAAAAAAAGTCATAGTATAGTATGTCATCCAAAATCACCAAAAAAGTCATAGTATAGTATGTTGTCCAAAAATAGGTCAAAAAAGTCATAGTATAGTATGTCGTCCTAAATCACCAAATAAAGTCATAGTATAGTATGTCGTCCAAAAACACCAAAAAAAGTCATAGTATAGTATGTTGTCCAAAATCAATAAAAAAAGTCATAGTATAGTATGTCGTCCAAAATCACCAAAAAAAGTCATAGTACAGTATGTTGTCCAAAATCAATAAAAAAAAGTCATAGTATAGTATGTCGTCCAAAATCAGTCAAAAAAGTCATAGTATAGTATGTCGTCCAAAAACACCAAAAAAAGTCATAGTATAGTATGTTGTCCAAAATCAATAAAAAAAGTCATAGTAAAGTATGTCATCCAAAATCACCAAAAAAAGTCATAGTATAGTATGTTGTCCAAAAATAGGTCAAAAAAGTCATAGTATAGTATGTCGTCCTAAATCACCAAATAAAGTCATAGTATAGTATGTCGTCCAAAAACACCAAAAAAAGTCATAGTACAGTATGTTGTCCAAAATCAATAAAAAAAGTCATAGTATAGTATGTCGTCCAAAATCACCAAAAAAAGTCATAGTATAGTATGTCGTCCAAAAACACCAAAAAAAGTCATAGTATAGTATGTCGTCCAAAAACACCAAAAAAAGTCATAGTATAGTATGTTGTCCAAAATCAATAAAAAAAGTCATAGTATAGTATGTCATCCAAAATCACCAAAAAAAGTCATAGTATAGTATGTCGTCCAAAAACACCAAAAAAAGTCATAGTATAGTATGTTGTCCAAAATCAATAAAAAAAGTCATAGTATAGTATGTCGTCCAAAATCACCAAAAAAAGTCATAGTATAGTATGTCGTCCAAAAATAGGTCAAAAAAGTCATAGTATAGTATGTCGTCCAAAAACACCAAAAAAAGTCATAGTATAGTATGTCGTCCAAAAACACCAAAAAAAGTCATAGTATAGTATGTCGTCCAAAAACACCAAAAAAAGTCATAGTATAGTATGTCGTCCAAAAACACCAAAAAAAGTCATAGTATAGTATGTTGTCCAAAATCAATAAAAAAAGTCATAGTATAGTATGTCATCCAAAATCACCAAAAAAAGTCATAGTATAGTATGTCGTCCAAAAACACCAAAAAAAGTCATAGTATAGTATGTTGTCCAAAATCAATAAAAAAAGTCATAGTATAGTATGTCGTCCAAAATCACCAAAAAAAGTCATAGTATAGTATGTCGTCCAAAAATAGGTCAAAAAAGTCATAGTATAGTATGTCGTCCAAAATCACCAAAAAAAGTCATAGTATAGTATGTTGTCCAAAATCTATAAAAAAAGTAATAGTATAGTATGTCGTCCAAAAATAGGTCAAAAAAGTCATAGTATAGTATGTCGTCCAAAAACACCAAAAAAAGTCATAGTAAAGTATGTCGTCCAAAATCACCAAAAAAGTCATAGTATAGTATGTCGTCCAAAATCACCAAAAAAGTCATAGTATAGTATGTCGTCCAAAAATAGGTCAAAAAAGTCATAGTATAGTATGTTGTCCAAAATCTATAAAAAAAGTCATAGTATAGTATGTCGTCCAAAATCACCAAAAAAGTCATAGTATAGTATGTCGTCCAAAATCACCAAAAAAGTCATAGTATAGTATGTCGTCCAAAATCACCAAAAAAAGTCATAGTATAGTATGTTGTCCAAAATCTATAAAAAAAGTCATAGTATAGTATGTCGTCCAAAAATAGGTCAAAAAAGTCATAGTATAGTATGTCGTCCAAAATCACAAAAAAAGTCATAGTATAGTATGTTGTCCAAAATCAATAAAAAAAGTCATAGTATAGTATGTCGTCCAAAATCACCAAAAAAAGTCATAGTACAGTATGTCGTCCAAAATCACCAAAAAAAGTCATAGTATAGTATGTTGTCCAAAATCAATAAAAAGGTCATAGTATAGTATGTCGTCCAAAATCAGTCAAAAAAGTCATAGTATAGTATGTTGTCCAAAATCAATAAAAAATGTCATAGTATGGTATGTCGTCCAAAATCACCAAAAAAAGTCATAGTACAGTATGTTGTCCAAAATCACCAAAAAAAGTCATAGTATAGTATGTTGTCCAAAATCAGTCAAAAAAGTCATAGTATAGTATGTTGTCCAAAATCAATAAAAAAAAGTCATAGTATAGTATGTTGTCCAAAATCACCAAAAAAAGTCATAGTACAGTATGTTGTCCAAAATCACCAAAAAAAGTCATAGTATAGTATGTTGTCCAAAATCAATAAAAATGTCATAGTATGGTATGTCGTCCAAAATCACCAAAAAAAGTCATAGTACAGTATGTTGTCCAAAATCACCAAAAAAAGTCATAGTATAGTATGTTGTCCAAAATCAATAAAAAAAAGTCATAGTATAGTATGTTGTCCAAAATCACCAAAAAAGTCATAGTATAGTATGTTGTCCAAAATCAATAAAAAAAGTCATAGTATAGTATGTCGTCCAAAATCACCAAAAAAGTCATAGTATAGTATGTCGTCCAAAATCACCAAAAAAGTCATAGTATAATATGTAGTCCAAAAATAGGTCAAAAAATTCATAGCATAGTATATCGTCCAAAATCACCTAAAAAAGTCATAGTATAGTATGTCGTCCAAAATCACCTGATTATCAATAATAATAATAATAATACATAATACTTATAGCTGTGCTAAACAAGTGGCTGTGTTTTAATCTAGGATTATTTTAGATTATTCCTAGACTGTTAATGTACAACATAACCTCAGCTAAACACTGTGATTGCAAACAAAACAAAGATATAATTGCTAATAGCAAGAAACCCTAATGTTTCTGTTTTTTGCAGGTGTCGATGATGAAATGGAAATTCTCGTTGAAGTTGAAATGCGACAAACAGATGGAGCAGAGAGTTCTTATTTGATTTAGAAAGTTTTCAGTTTCTTTTTGAGGTTTTATTAGTTTTGTTGGCCTAGACAGACACACAAACTTATGTGTAGTTTCTTACCTTCAGTAGGACTTGAACCCATGATGCTTTGAGTGGTGAATGACGTACACGACCACTGGACCATCTTCAGCGCTAACTCCAACTCCAACAGAGACGCAGGATCAGAGTGAAGGAGGAGGAGGAGTCAATGTTGTCAAACGACAAATTAATCCCTGAATTTATCAAAACTTGCCATTGCCTTATCAATGAACTTATGATAACAGTGTCCTAGTCAGGCTCTGCTGTCCCTACATTCAGCTGACAGTCTGTTTTTTGTGCGATTCACACATACACCACTGACACTAGCCCAGGGCCATGTTGGGTTTTTTGAAGTTACCTGTCATTTTACTCAGGTGTCGTTGATTACTGCATGAGCAACAGCAAACAATCAGCAGCCAGTAGCGGTTCAAGTCCTGGATCACTGCATTGTGTATGTCAAATTACCAATTCAAGTAGGCTACTAGACAATTAAAATAAATGTATATACAGTGTGGTAGTAATCATAGATGACCTCAGGACTTATGAACTTATTTACTACTGCTCGAATATGATCGTTTTTAAATTAAAAAGTATGAATATGGGACTTCCTCTAAAACTGTACAGTATGCTATTAGATATCGATGTGCTGAACACAACTTCTTCATTCTTATCCAGAACTTTTAGAGAACACTCTTAACATCTATATTATATTATATATCTATAACATAGATGTGAGAACCTTCAATTAATTTGGCAAATCATATCGATGTTACCTTAATTGGTTCGAACCATGGACAGAGGAAGAAGAATTATTCAACCCGGAAGTGTTTTCAAGGGACACAACAACTTTTATTCTGAAGTCCTCGAACCGGACGCGTCGGTGATGTTGCTTCCGGCAGGAAAACAAACCAGGATATCCATGTAAAAGAGAACTGTTAGTTTGCTGCGTTATTCACGCATAATTAACCCGAACCCCATTTTAAATGTCTGTCTGAAGCTTAACTGTCAAACATGAGCGTCACTTTGGACATACGACTGAAAAGAGCGAATAAAGTTTATCATGAAGGGGTAAGTTTGTTTCATCACAGCCGGCTAACGATAGCTGCCTCTATAGCATCGTCTGCGCTGTAAACATCACATTTATCTTAACTGTTAAATCATTGTTTAGTGTCAGAAGAGCACAGTATATATATATATATATATGTCCTCGATAACCATGTACTAACCAACCAGGAGACAATGGTCGTTGTCTGAGCACATGATCCCCAGCTGATGAGGTCATGTGAGTGTGAGTGTTTTCAGTGTCCGGCACAAAACTACAACAAAAAAATCACTGTTTGATTTAAAATGTAAACGTAATAAAATTAGCATATATTGATTGTTGTGCAGAAAAATAAATACCACCAAGTTTCTCATTATAACGATAAACAATCAATTACGCTCTCAAAAATGTCACCATTCCAAAGTGACTTATCTTTAGTGATAAACGCCTCACATTAACATTATGTACATTTGAGTTGTTTTGAAGTCATTATTTTACTGCGGTCAAACTATCTGACGCTGAATTTAGTTTTTACGGTAAAAAGATAACATCCGGTTTTCAAAATAAACACTCAGATCACCGTATCTGTATGCACGTTTTCAAAATAAAAGTCCCACATGCACACTTTTTAATACAAACATATGACCAACTTTGGGATGCAATAACAATGTATATATATTTTTTCAATTAAAAAGTGTGATTATGGAACTTTTATCTTGAAATTTTCTAAAAACTAAACACTAACTACATTTGTATGATTTACAGTGTGGTAGTAGCCATAGATGGGCAACATGGTCAGTGTAGTGGTTAGCGCTCTTGCCTTTGTAGCACGAAGACCTGGGTTCGAGCCTTGTTTGGAACAAGGGCCTCACTGCATGAAGTTTGCATGTTATCCCTGTGTGTTTTCTCCAGGTTCTCCGGCTTCCTCCCACAGTCCAACACATGTAATATGGGGATTAATTGACCACTCTCATGGTCAATGAAGGGTGTCCAATTGACCTAATCTCCTAATTGGATGTTTGACTGTGGGACTACATCAACTGTGTGGCCCTAAGTAACATTTTAAGTGTTCATTATGTTTTTTCTAGATACAATGGGGTGGATGTTTACGTGTATATATAGTGGAATACTGTCAACAGTGTTGTGTGTGTGTGTGTGTGTGCAGGAGGTGGTGGCTGGTGTCATCGTGCTGGTGTGTAAGGAGTCGCTGCAGCACCATGGCATCACTCTGAACATGGAAGGACTGGTGAACCTGCAGCTCAGTTCCAAGAGCGTCGGTGTCTTTGAGGCATTTTACAACTCGGTCAAGGTGAGAACTATCAGTTCACACATGAGTAGAATCTGACTCTCAGTAAAGTCTGAAGTCCTGGATGTGAGATTGTTGGTCCTTAATTCACCATAAATACAGATTAGAAGTCGCTGTAAACTGGAAATCTTGTCTGTACGATCCAAAAGTAAAACCAGTTTAACTCTAGAATTTGGTAGCCAATTCTAATGTAATCCAGTTGTAGTCAAAGACCTAACCTGTCCTCTCTGTGCAGCCCATCCAGCTGATCAGCAACAACATTGAAGTGGCCAAAGCAGGAAAGATACCAGGTGGAAAGACTGAGATTCCCTTTGAGTTCCCTCTGCAGGCTAAAGGCAACAAAGTGCTGTACGAAACTTACCATGGTGTCTTTGTCAACATTCAGGTGAGTGAGGGACTCTGACTTCAAATTATATTATATTAGATATCACCATTAAACAGTGGGAGGAAGATACTTACCATATGGCTTCCTTTGTTTCCTCACTCTTTACACAACCAGTACACCTTTTACCTTCAAATCATTGTCTGTAAATCAGGAAAGCTGACGTATGAACACACTTTTACAGACTACATACATTCAGATATATTTCTGTGTAAACAGGTGTTTGTGTCTTCTTCTCCTCCTCTCAGTACACGCTGCGCTGTGACATGAAGCGCCCCCTGCTGGCCAAAGACCTGAGCAGGAACTGTGAGTTCATCGTACACTGTCAGGTGAGCGAAGCAGAAACTGTGGTCACGTAAATAAAGATTAAAAACTAATATTATGTGGTTTAGATTAAGGACCTACATTTTTGTTTTAGTCTGATGAACTACAGATGGTAGTTATATTTACATTCCAATTGTCTTCTGGAACTTCTTCTGAGGTTATGTTGTACATTAACAGTCTAGGAATAATCTAAAATAATCCTAGATTAAAACACATCTTCACATTCCTCTTTCAGCCGCAGAAATCTAAAATTGCTCCAACTCAGGTCAACTTCACCGTCACTCCAGACACCTTAGAGAACATCAGAGAGGTGAGAAGACCGCGTTGCTTTTTTTTTTACCCTGATCTTTATTGTTTCAGTGAAAGAACAACTCTCCTTGTTTTCTGTGTTCAGAGGAGCTCTCTGCCCAAGTTTCTGATCCGAGGCCATTTAGACGCCACCAACTGTGTGATCAGCCAGCCTCTGACCGGAGAGGTGCTGGTGGAGAACTCGGACACTCCCATCAAAAGTATTGAGCTGCAGCTCGTGCGAGTGGAGACCTGTGGTGAGGACACGCCTCCAATCTTTCCTCTGTTGTAGCTTTGTGTTGTTTTTTTAAAGAAATGTGTGTGTGTGTCGTGTTCAGGTTGTGCTGAAGGCTACGCCAGAGACGCCACCGAGATCCAGAACATCCAGATCGCAGAAGGCGACGTCTGCCACGGCCTCTCCATCCCCATCTACATGGTGTTTCCCAGACTGTTCACCTGCCCCACGCTGGAAACAACCAACTTCAAAGTCGGTGAGTAAAGCCTCGCATTTATGCATTTGTTTTATTCCACACATGATAATAATTACGACAGACTTGTCTAGAACTGTCCGAAAACTGTTTTTAAGAGTGAACAAAGACGTTCACTGAGCAGATATTATAAAAGAAGGTTGAATAAATGATCAAATTTATCAGTTATCAATTATTAAAACAGCTCACACATTTGCCTGAGGATCATTCACAAGATAAAGGAACGTGAAGGACAGTTTAAATTAGACTTATTCAGTATAAATCAACTGATTAGATTGGTTAAATAAAGTATAAAATACTCATTTGTTGACCAAAAATCACTAAAAGTGCATTAAAATCAAATGTAAGGAAATGTAGAAAAAGCTGAAATTCTGTTGAAATATCACCACAGAGGAATCATAATTTCAGAAGATGTCCTTACAACAGTAACATTTTCCATAAGCTTGTCATTTGTTACAGTTTTGTTTCCAGCAACTGATTTGTGGAGAAATAAAAGTGCATTTTAAAGCCATCGTCTGCTGCAGACTTTAGGGAAAAGTTTGACAAACACTTGGGGAAATTGGTGAATTTATTTTACAAAATTGTTGTTATTGTTTTCTGTCCTTTTTAGAGTTTGAAGTGAACGTCGTTATTGTGCTGCACGACGATCATCTGATCACAGAGAACTTCCCGCTGAAGCTCTGCAGAGTCTGAACCTGGAGCTGAGGCCGTGCAGTCAGGTTCACCACGACTGTGAGACTCTGTGAAACCACAGCGTTGTTGTGTCTTATCTGAAGTTATCTGCTCCTCTAGAGCGGTTCATAAATGAAGAAAAGCTGCTCACCTCCAGTGGGAGATCAGCACACCTTCATCTACTAAATAAGAACTTTGAGCTCATGAGAAATTTGGAGGAAAAAACTCTTTTAAATGTTGTTTTTGTGACTCTGCTAATGATTTACAATGATTTGTCATCCTTCTGATTAACAGTGTTCAATTGTGATACAATATTAAATCTGTCAGTATTTAAGGCCTCTTTTTTCATTTATTCAGTCATTTATTTTCCCTTCATCGTTTTCTAAACACAGAGACAAAATGGACAAAGTCAAACACGAGACGAGTTTTATTTCCACTACGTAAAACCTTAAGTTTTTTCCATGCACGTCCCTCTAGAGAGAGCGAGCGTATAAAACAAAGTAAAATCAATGTTATGCATCATTTTAAGATTTTAATTAAACAAATAAAAAGGTAAAAATAAAACGGTGAACAAGAAAAGCAAGACGTTTATACGTCACGGCAAGCAGGACGATCGGGACATCACGGAGCTGGACGCCTCCGACTGGACAGCGCGGGGAAGTCGTCGGGCATCAGGGCGTGGTCTCTGCACGTGGGACAGGTGCTCTGCTCCTTCAGCCATGACCTGATACACTGAACGCACAACAAGCAACACATTAAATATAAACTAAACAGAGGTGTCGGCTCGTGCAACACCACCTCTGGCTTATTTCATGTGCTTTCTGTACATTTAAGGCATTCAGACATCCAGCTGCTTCAGTAAGAAATCTAAAGTAGAATCAACTTCGTATTTCCTGAAACAAAGTCGTCTTTCTGGGGAACTTTTTTTGGCAAAGAAAAAGATCGTTTGTGTTTATGTTTCAACATGTGTTCAATGTGTTAACAGACAACAAGTAAGTGTGTCTCCTGCTCACGTTTTCATGGAAGCTGTGTCTGCACTCCAGCACACAAATGTCCTGTGGACTCATGTCCTCGTGACAGATGATACACGGATCCTCCACGTTGATCTGCAGAAAACACACACGTTTAAAAACAGGTTACATTCAGACTAAGAAGCTGAATAAACTAAAGCTAAACTCAAAGGTTACACCTAACATACTTAACATCTACACCAGAGTAAACTGCTGATGGAAGACTTTTTAAAGTCCCCTTTAAATACTTTCATTAGTCATTTCAGTGAAGTCATTCTTATTAAATCTGGGGTTTTTGTACTCACTGCGTCGGGATGTACATGTCTATGGTTTTCAATGGGCTGCCAGACGGGAGGCGGAGTCCCAGCTGCATTCCCACGTCTCACAATGTTGGATCTCACAGAACTCAGCTTCTCCTTCAAAGGAAAGAAAAGGAAATGTGTCATTTTCTCAAATTCCTACACTGGCTCAGTGAATGAAAACATGTTTTAGGAAAGGTTTTCTGTCCCATGTGCTGTGAGAGGAGCAGCGTTAAAGAGCACAACCACACTGACCTGATGGTCCAGGATCATCTGAGTCACTCCACCAACCACATCCTGTAGCTCCATGCTTCTGAAGCTTCCACCACTGGACAAACGCAGATCCTGGATCCGCCGCAACATGTCCAACCTGAACACGCACACAAGAATACAGACGGTGATTCTTTTTGTGCTCTTCTTCACAATAGAGCTCTTGCCAATTTTCTACATGAGAGACTCGAGGTTTGAAGAAAACTGATCTTTAATCATCAAATACGTCCCAAACACAACACTTTCTTGACCCTTTTTAAAGTAAAAGTACTCAAACGTTTCAGTTTTATGAACACGCTGATCAGCAACATAACCGTCTCGCACCCAGTATGATGTTAGTATTCTGTTAGACAAGCTTAAAAACCTTACAACACAGAAATGACCATGTTAAAACACACATACAGAGTGTCTTATATCCTTTTTTCCAGCACAACCTATAGACAGTCTGATAAAATATATATTTTATTCCATTATCACCAATTAAAAAAAAAAAAAAAAAATCTTTAGTGTTTTCTGATGAAGAAACTAAATAGAAACTCAGTTTCTAAAACATTAAAGAGCTTGATAAACATTTTAAAAACATTCTCAAATGTTTTACAGCACAACCATCCAACCAAAAAAAGACTTGATTTTGTTAATAAAGGGTTGTGTTAGTCCAGCGTTACCTCGTGTAGTCTGGGAAAATAACGAGCAGGCGGTCGATGATTTTCTCATACAGCGTGTTGTGTGGAGGCTCCTGTTTGGTGGCGGGAGGTTTGTGCTGCGATCGAGCCGGAGCAGACGCTGACGCCGGAGCAGTCGCCACAGCGGCGGCTGCAGCCGTCTGCTGGGTGATCGACGCTGAAGGCTGAGGGCTGAGGTCTTTGGCTGCTCCAGCAACCTGCAATGTTCACACAGAACAGGAAACAGGAAAAGGAATTAAAAAAACATCCTTTGTTCCACTGACTCGCCCGATGAGGCCGCCCAGGTGACAAAGTCTTACCGTTGGTCCTGAAGCTTCAGAACGGCCGTTTGCGTTACCGAGGAGACCCTCACCGACTCTTCCCCCATTCTTCACCTGATCAATCTGCTCCTTGTAGTGCGCCTGTAGACCGACCGCACAGAGACAAACTTTAAGACACAGCACAGTCGGAGGCTTCTTCTATTAACCTACAAAATATCAAAAATAGAAGAAGATTTTCCACTACATGGTAGCGGGTCAGCTCTGGTTGGGTTTGGTTGCTTTTCCTGTTACTATAAAACCTCCTTAATGAAAACATTTTAATAAAGGCTTCATTAACCTCCGCAGTGGAGATTTTCTTTTCAATTTCTTGAACTTTGGATCTCCAGGAGCCTCTAATGATGTCCACGGCTGGGTCTGGGTGCCTGGAACATGAAAAAGGACATGACTGTGATGCCCATCTGCTTACACGTTTAGTCCACCCTGTGAGCCACAGCTGGGATTTCACTTCTCGTACCTATGCATTGCTTCATTCAGTCTGCTCAGAAAAGCCTTGGCTTCTGCCAGCTCGTGGTAGAGGCTGTGTAAACCCTGCTCACGGCTGCTCTCTGCCACCAACACCTGGAGAAGACAACCAAAGAGAGAAGCCAAGAAGTTGATCATGAGCAACTGTTAAGTTTATTTTAATCAAGAGTGTGTGAAGCACAGCGTCTGTTTACCTGAGCTGTGTGAGATCTCCTAGTGACTGAAACAATCGAGTCCTTGCAGCGCCTGATCTCATCTTCTAGACTCATCTTCTCAGCTGCCGCCTGATTGCTGAAGCAACAACAAACACAGACGTGAACAGAGAACCAGAGTGGATAATTGTTCACATTTTTACTTCTCCTCTCTTTTTTTAACCACTTACCTTTTCTCTCGAAAGTCCCTCAGCTGTTTGTCATAGTTGGCTTTGTTGTCTCTGATGTTCCTGGCCAGACTACGCATGAAAAAAAAAGAAAAGAAGGTGTATGTCACACACACACACACACACACACACGTTTGCATAGCATTCTTTGTGAAGACACTCAGACATAAAGCACTCCCTGCCCCTTATCCTATCACAACTAAATGCCTTTAACCTTTAACCTAAAACCAAAAACAAAGTCTTAACCTTGAAAAAAGATCTTTAAAGTTGTGAGGACCAGACAAATTGTCCTCATAAAGATTTATTTAATTAAACTGGTCCTCACAGCTGTCTAGAGACACACTTTTATTAAGAACAAATAATCTGCAGAAACATTTATCGTTACATTACATAACAGATGATTAAATCCGTGTTTGAGCTAATGTGTCTTTTTCAGCCTCACCGTCCATGTTCCTCCACCAGCTCGTCCATCTCCTGCTTGATGGACCTGAGAACTTCCTGGTTGGCTTTCTTCTCCTTCTGGTCCTTTTTCACCTCCTCCTCCAGTTTGTGCTGGAACAGCGTCAGCTCTCTATTGGTCATCTTGACAAGAAAAAAAACAAAAGCAACGATTGATTGATGGACAGGAGACACTTCAGCTGGTGAGTTTTAACTCATCACTTATTAAAATCACCAGAGTGAGTTACATGAGGTCATGGACGTACTTGTGTCTTGGTGTTGATGTTGCGTATTTCCTCCTCAATGGACGCCATTTCTTCTTTGTGCTTCTGGACGACTTTGTTAGAACTGCTGGTCATTCCCTTGATCTGCTTCTCCAGTCGCACATTACCCTTCTCCTTCTTATTGATGTCCCCCTGGACGAAAACGGTCAAACATAGATAAACTTAGAACAGCACAACAGAGGAATTACCAGTTAAATTCGCTTTTTTTTAACAATAACTGGCAAATAAAATGAATGAAAGGGACCTGAACTCCGATCAGAGGCAAAACATTTAGGAATTAAATTAATTTTAAATCAATGTATTACAATATACTGCACTTTTTAATCGATTAATCGCTTTCAGCGTCGTTTCTTTTTAATCGATTAAAACAAGTTTCAGCTTCTCAAATGGGAACATTTTCTGGTTTCTTTGCTCCAAATAAAGAAATTATTAAAACTATTTTTTCAGCTTTGGTAAACATCGAGGAAATAATCAACAGATTCAACGATTATGAAAATAATCACAAATCAAAACACAACTTGTAATAGTAAAGAAAAACATACAAGGAAAATTAAGTTTTGTCAATAATAATTTTTTACTTTTGAGACACACAGACCAGTGACGTGTGGTCAGTGGAGGCAGTGCCTTAAAAAGAAAATTGAATTTGACCTTATATTAGTACATATTGTTTTTTTGCTGTCATATTATTGAATAGTATGGAATTGATTAAAGCATAATTAAAACCTTTAAAACAACTAAATGTTTCAATTAAGGTCAAAATTGAAATAAAAGCTTCTATTTTGGGTTCATATATTTGTACATCCGACCTCAGAGCCTCCACAGTCATGAACCTCGCTGACCAAATTAATGGTTAAAATGTAGGAAATCTGTCAAGATTGTTTATAAATAGACTAATATTGTGTTGTTGCATAAAAACAGTACTGGTCTCACCTGGTATCTCTCAAAGCGCTCATGAGGCTCTGTATTCACTGCTACACTGCTCATCGTCTCTGGAAATGTCTAAGAAAATGAACAAAATGGGAAATTTAAACTTCAACAAAGCAGCATCATTTTGTCAAGTTAACTTAAAAAGCTGAGAAAGTGTTGACATCTACCTGCACGGCGGCGTCTTTCCTCAAAAGATCATTCTCAGGTGTCCATGAAGAAGAAGTGACTCCTGATGATTCCACTCCAAAAATCCTGTCTGGTTTATAGTCACAAAGCTCACGCTCGCCGACATCTTTAAATGAAAAGTAAGGGAACTGCTGTGGACGGTCGTAAGCATTACTCCACTGGGTCAAGAGATCTTTCCCTTTGAAAATGACAGCAGAGGGGTCGACTTCACTGCCCGAGTGAAAGCTAAAACTGAAAGGATTTGAGAAGGAGGGAAACACTGGAGGCTGTGCAGAGGAAACCATGTCCCGTTGGTTTGGGAAAGCGGGTTCATGAAAATCAGGAGTTTGTCTGTGTGCGTCGGGATCCACGATAACGTCCAGGTCATCGAGACTGGCTCCAAGTCCAGCTTGCTGCAAGCTGACAGCATGCTTAGCCAGACCGACACAATTGCCAATCTTTATGAAGCGGAGGGACTCGAGGAGGAAGGACTCGAAACCCCCTGACTCCTCGATCTTTAGCTGAGCCTCGGATGGGAAATACTCCAGTTCACCAACCAGCAGAGGGTCTTCAGCAACCAGGGGACCGTGCTCCTCCAAGATCTGAGCAAAATAGCTACAGCAAAAGGAACATAATCCAAATTTACAAATCAGAGGAAAACAACATGAGGATTGTATCAATATAAGCTTTTACTGGGATCAGTTTTCAGTCTTTGCTGTATGTGTAAGTGCATATTTAACAGTTGTTTTGTATTTTATTTGTGTTGCGGTAATCTACAAATTTACTTTATATGAAATGTCATCTTTTTTTTTTGCGTTTTGAATGTTATAACCTTTGGTGAGTCCCCACATCACAAACCGTCTAAGAGTTACGGTAATGAGAAGTATGCATGCCAAATCCGTCACATCCGTCAGAGACGTCACAGAAGGGTAAACATTGTCTTTTATGTGTAAAAACCTGTTTCCGTGGCACTAATTTGCATCTACATTTTATCAACACGAACATTCCCCATCGCCTTCAAACCTAAATGGAACAGTTCAAGTATGTAAATCAAAGATGTGCCAAGAAACAGGCTGGTACGTAAACCCACCTAATGGCCACAGTGTATAATGCATGTGTCTCATACGTGAAACTGCAGGTCGCACTTACTCATACAAACTCTCTTTTGTTGGGTCAGGGTGGTTGTCCAAAATCTTTTTATAGCAAACTGGTTGACTGGTGCCGTTGTACTGCTCCTCAAAATCGGCCACTTGCTCTCGAAGGTGACTGGGTACACTGAACGGATCACCGGGGTGAAGGAATAATCTGCTCACACAAAGTTTCAACGTCACCACAATGTAGTAATGATCACAGGTGGAATGAAAACACTGTGTGGTAGACGCAACTTACAAAGAGTCGTCTTCAAACAAGTCATGGTCCCACTCGTCTCTTGGTGTTACATCTCTTGTCTGAGGAAAACTATATAAGCCCTGATGGAGAGAAGAGGAAACTCTTCAAAGACATGACACATGCAACCCATACTCAATTCTAAAGCAACAGTTACAGATTTAATCACTGACCTTTGTTGCATTCAGTTTCTTTTTTCGATTTTTAGTCTTCGTAGGAGAATTCTGAAAGGAACGAGATCATTAATTTCTTCTCCATGTTTCACAACAGGTAAAAAAAAAAAAAACAAGCAGCCACAAGGGTTTCACATTTTAGGGAAATGCATTTAGTCAGCACTAAAACCATGTCATGGCTTTTTATCTGCAGCAATAGAGAAAACCCCTGGACTCTCCGTTACATAATTTAATATACAAATCCCTGCATATCTGCACCTTTATTTCCTCACACAAACTGTGCCCTTGAATCTTGTTAATATCCATCGTTGTGGATTGGTTAATTCAGTTATATCTTAATACTAAATTCATTCATAATTTTGCAAAAAAGTTGTTGATTTTGTTTCTTTATCTGGCTGCATTCAAAATGATTTTGCTCCTTAATTCTTGTAAGACATTTTTACTGTATTATATTCAATTGTAATATTTTCTTCATCATGTATATATTTATATCTTTTATTAAATCTTATTTTACATTTCTCATTTTTTTGTTTGTATATTTTGCTTCATCTCATATATTTTCTATTTCTTATGTCTTATACCTAAACTGCGCTGCTGTAACACAAGAATGTCACAGTTAAATCTATCGATCTAAACGAGCTTGATGTTAACTGACCAGATTTGAAGTGTCTGTAAGCAAACTTTGAAGGTTTCTGCAATGATTACGAAATAAAGAGTACAATGAAATGGTCATTTATGTTTGTCATACTACTCTGACTGCAGGGTAGTATGACTATCACCAATGTATCACCAATGTAGTTTTGTTGGGATTAAGCTATTAATTTAAGTCGATTGTGGTTATTTGTGAATCATTTCCACTATGACAGAAGATAAGAAACACCTTTTAGACATTTCTTTTTCTACCTACCCCAATGTATGTCTCCTGAAATCTTACAACTACATACAAAATGTTTATAATGGTTTAAGACTAACTCATTCAAGGGTGTCCTCTGAGAGAACTTAATGCAATGCTTTCATTCTTTCCTCTCTTAATTTTCATACTTACTGTATATAGACTAAACTGATCTGAGATCATGCGTCCCAGAACTATTCCATTGTTTACTTAGGTGGTACTGTGACCCAGAAAATAATTTAAATAAACTAAAAACTTACATTTTCATTTTCATCAGACTTTTTTAAGACTGAACAATGGCCATCTGAAAAAACAATACAAAAATAGGAAATTAAATCATGATGCAAACCCAAGCAGAATATAGGTACATGGTCAAATCAGACTCAAAATACGTACCCATCATATCAAAATACTCATCCAGTATAGTGTGACAGGCAACATAGTCGTCCCTATGCTCCTCCAGAGTCCAGATAAAGAGTCTGATGTCATGCGGTGGGGCCTGTTTTAGATATTCAGTCACAGTCAGGCCGATACTTGAAAAAATTTCTGGCATAGAACCGAGCTTCATTAAAATCCTCTCCTGCAATGGACCAAAACTGAGCAGAAGACCCAGGTCCATCTGCTCCAAGTGTCCTGCGTAGCGCTCAATGAAGGATGTGGCAGCATTCAGGCCTAAAGCATGCAGAATACAGAATACAGAATACAGTTAGTCAGACTCCCCAGCTTCTTGATGTCCACAGTTTACAGTATTTACACTGGGAAACATGCTGACCTGCATCATTGAGCTGACATGCCCACTTGTTGAGTTTAGGATTTACATCCAGGCTGCTGAGTATCTGGATGAGAACACGAGCCCAAACGCGATTCTGTCTCTCTAGTAAGAGCTCCAGAGCCTGTCCCAATGTCTCCAGTGGCTGCTGCTGCCAGTTAAGCATCCTCTCAGCGAGCTTGTTCCCCTTCAACGAGTCCAGCTCCAGCCACGGTTTCAGATTGCTCACCAGCACAGACACTTGGAGGCCTTTCTCCTCTTTCAGCAAATCCATCTTCTGGCTGATCTGCAGCAGAACTCGATCCCTGTATAGCAACCAAGCTGACGACACCAAGCAAGCATACATGAAGCTGTTTAATGAATGCAAAACCTCCACAGAACTATTCCAAACATGCCTGTGACAGAGGCAGTACCTTTCTGTTGACTCTTAGTCGCTGTGTCTTCTGTCTGCTGCAAGATCTCGTCGTTGATGGTCTGATTACCTTCAAATGACAGCCTATTCTGCTTCCTCTTGAGCTTGTGCCCCATCTTTGACTGCAACTTCTTCAGACTGAAAAAACAAGATAAAGCATCAAAGGCATGTTTCTGAAACTTATCCTTCTTATACAGCTCCGGATGCATAAGTCACACAATCCCATCATATAACAATCAGTATCAACAGAATCCACGGCTGATTCAATTTTATATCTTGTTTATTTTACATGCATTTATTGCAATATGTAGAAGTAATGTTCGCAACCCTGGGGCAATTATATGACTAGTTATAAGGGTAAGTTCTTCCATCTAGGGCTTTCATTTTGTCAGAAAGTTGTCTTTAATAATAAACTTTTAAGAGTTAACAGTAAGATTCCTGCTGAATTATAACACAGTGAATAATATCATGAATTGTGCTCTACTGCAGCCTCACCTTGTACATTTCTGATTCACTTTTGGCTTCTGAGGAATGCATGATTTGGGGATGGCAACATCAAACTGAACAAAGACACAAATCAGGTCAGCACAAATCCTCATTTTTCATTAGAACAGTGAGTGCAGAAAGGTTTGCGTCACTTCCAGAGACTAAACTCACCTTACACTTCAACAAGCCCGTTGGGCTAATAATTCTGATACTACAGATCTGGCCGAGACAGTCTGGCGTCAAACATGCTTCGTGCAAGAGATCCTGCAGCATAAAATGGTAACATTAAGGTTTAACACGGGCGTCAACAGCTACCAAAAGACAGATAACACATACACCTATTCAGGAAAAATAGGGTGTGTTTACCTTTTCATTTCTTTCAGAGAAGTTTGATGCCTTGAGGGTCTTCCAACAGGTGATGTGGTATTCAACAGTACAACTCTGACAACAACATATTTGAATGTAGCCCTATGCATAAAAAAAAAGAAAAGAGGACACAATGGAATCATCTCTGATTTTCATATTCAACTCAAAACACTGCCCCGTTTTCTTTTACTGCTTCTTACTTTAAAATCAGGGTCAGTAATGTAGATTTCAGCTTTCAACGAGCTATGGCCCTTCTCAAATCGACACACGGCATCGGGAACGGGAGGAAATTTGCATAGCTCTATAGCATTTTCCAGAATTACCTTAAAAGAGACAACCATGTAATAAAAAATGAAAATGTAAGTGATTTTGCTTGAAATAATTATAATCGATAAGTCTAAGCAAAAAAGTGAAGGTGTACTTGATTGTTCAGATATCCTGCACATCATAATTCAGGAGGAGAAATGAGACAGCTAACACCGACATCATTCTAAACAGTAATGTATAAGTTGCTGGAGTTTCAAATTCATTTTGATATCAATTTATACGCCTACTCTGACATAAATATAACCAAGGTAAAAAGCTCAAATTACTGGCTGCACATGATTTGTAATAAATATGTATATAATTAGAGGAAGAGACTGAACTGACAACTCACCATAAGATATTCGGGTAGTGTTTCTTTGACAATCTCTTTTGTTAAGGGCCAGGTGAGTTTACCAGGAGTTATTTGATTCTTCACCATCTGCAAGGAGTCAGAAAACTGCTGGAGAGCAACTGCAAACCTGAAAAGATGCGTTGAAGTGTTGGAGCGTATAAAACTATTATAAGGTGCGACTCAGTCAAACAATTTGACAGAAGCGTTCAAGTACTGGATGTTCCTGTACCTGTTCTCTTTGAGTAATAATTTCCCGATGGCATAGTGAACAAGACACTGAAACGTCCTCTCCTCAAATGAGCTGATCTTCTGCACAAGCTTTTTTGCTTCGGAGAGTTCCTGTATTTCACAAATTAAAAAAGTAACCACAGATAAAATTTGAAAGATGCACAATATCCTTTCAAATTCATACATAAATGGTCCCGTCTATGGAATAACTAGAGGCATAAGCTAATTTCGATGGGGAAATAGAAACCTGGCAACATTAACAGTGTTTATATCTCAATTTCAGCCTTTTCTGAAAACACATTTTCTACATGTTACATCACATAGAAAAGGCCAAATAGCTTAATTGGGACATTAATAAGCTAAACTTTTTAATTGGTCTACAAACAGAAACATTTTGGATTGTGGTAAAAGTAGCTTTACAATATCAAGGTTACAGCTGCAACCGGGAATATAATTTATACATTTTTCTACAAAGTTAATCCATGAGTTACCTCGGGTTGACCAATTTCTGTTAGAGCAGCTGCTCGACCATACAGCAGCAACAGCATGTCCACTGTGGAGAGCCCAAGGACCTGGGACAGCAAAAGGAAAATGGTGAGATGATCATTTGAGATGGTGTTTATTAATGTAGAGACACAATTTGCAAACTCAGGGAACCTGGCTTAATTGCCAAATTATATATCATGCAAAACATAGAAAACTACAATCCAATACAATAAACTTAAATTGTTCATACACTTATTCTACATTATACATTAAATTACTTTAATTTCTCTTAAATAAAGTTAGGAATATTGGCTCCAAAGGAGTAGCAGCGTGAAATGTGACAACCTCTGCACTGGTTTGTACATCAGTGGTATGATTACCTTCAGTGTTTTAGTCTCTAGAATGGTCAGTGCCTTGCTGAAGGCCTGCTCTGCGTTGCGGCTGCGGAGGTCGGTCAGAGCAGTGTGGGCATCCTGAACCAGTGATCTCAATTCTTTGCACACGTCTGCTGATTCACCACCCACCGCCTGGTTCTGAGGAGGTTAAACATCACAGCAGGTCAACCATCGTTCAATAATACTTTAATATAATTTAAAAGCTATAATCAATCATTTGTTTTGCTATGTGTTCAACATAGTGTATTACCAAGCTGTGATTATATTAATCCAGCATGAACGCAAAAAATCAACACCATGCCATTGACCTATTGGTCTAGTGCGTGAAAATGTTGTTCCTTATGGTCATAAATGAGATCATTTATCCTCCCCACAGGATATGAAGATCTGTGTTTTAGGGATATTTTTTACAGTCATTGACAAATACCTGAGAATACCATTGATCAATTTACACAGGAAGGAGTTGTTCTTTGTTATATTTAGATGCACTTTTGGCACAATGGTGAAAGTACTTATAGGAATGGCACCTTTGGGGTGCTTTCAAACTCAATCTATTTGTATTTTATGGAGGTTCTTCTGTCCGTCTAGTGGAAGACGAGCAAAGAATTTGGCTTTCTGATGAGATTATATGGTGCAGTGACAACAACAACAACAACAACAACAACAGTCTGTCTTTGCAGTCTTACCTCCTCTCCAGACTGACAATTTCTGTTCATTGATTTTTTCTGTGCTGTGGTGCCGGGCTCCACTTTAACATTCTTTGTATGAACCTCACTGGAAGCAGAGAATTTTCAAATCAACTATACAGTCTTAAAATACAACCAAATATACGCTGTAGTAATGCACAGAGGGAAGAGAAACTGCACTATTGATGAGGTTAAAATATAACAGAAATATTGTTTGAAGACTGCAGTCCTGTAAAACTCCCCTGCTAACCTTCCCACAGGTAAGTCTCACAATAATCAAAAACACACACTATATTTCTTCAACTAACCTTTTTGAGGGTTTTGAGTCTTTAGTACTGCTCTTCATCGGTGCAGCCGGTTCATTTTTACCTGGGGAGACAAAGTAAATCATGGTTTCTTTTATGTGTGTGTAGAAATCTAATGAATAGTTTCATCCATGATTAGATTTAAAGGCACTCTAGTCCCAGAAACAGAATAATCACTGACAACAAAGACGAGAAATTCAAGTCCTCGCAGTAAACATTACTTTGGTTACTGGACGATAAAAGACCAACTTCATTTGCATTGTATTGTCTGTCATGCTCAAGGAAACGAGGCTGTGTGGCTCGTGACCATGAAGGGGAATCTGCATGACAAATGTTCAATCCTTCACGTTCAGAGGGTACGACGACTGCAACCGTTAATCAACGCTTAGTCCTTTATTTCCTTTGACCTGTCCCTTCACTGAGTGTTGGAATGCTGTGATCCTGGTTACGAATCTTAATCAAGAGCTTTTCAAAAGCTAATTTCACAAAATGCAGACTTAAAAGCCATAACTCTGACGTGCAGACAAAACGCAAAGAAAGCATCGAGGGTGTTAAAATGAACTCACCTGGTTGCTTGTCCTTTTTAACCTCAAAGACCTGACAACACAAAAGTTACAGATTGACATTACACTTCATTTAAATGTGCATGTAGGTCCAGGAGGGTCTAAAGTCCTGGACCAACCATTCAGCCTGTAAAAAAACTATGAACGTAAACCTTGAAAATCCTGAAATGGAAAGCAGTAATGTTTGAATTAGATGCTCCAATAGCAAAGAATGAAAGGACATTTGCTCATTTTTGTTTTAAATCAGTGACAATTTCTGCAAAAGGATTTTAATTTGACATTTTCAAGAGGCCATTTCACAATATACAGGTAAAGTTACTAACCTTGCTTGTTTTCATGTCCATCTTTACCGGTGATTCTGCTGCATCTGCTCTACGTGTGCCGTCAGGTCTGCGGAGCAGAAAAGAAAAATGACACAAATAAAGACTTCCCACAAGTTAGTTTATTAATCATGTTTGCACACTGTATCAGGAAGTTCAAACGTACCGCCTAATCTTATTCTTTGATTTTCCAACTGAAAACAAAGCAAACAAACAGGGGTTTTATTTTTGGAGGGACAGCAGAGAGATGCATGCACCAGATCATTGATACGGTAAATGACACTCTTTTGCTTCAACAACAATGAATGAGCAGATGTTACGTTTTGGAGACATTCCATTTATGGGGCAATTAGCTGGGCTTTTTATTTTAAAAAGCAAACATGAATTGAGGGAAAATAAAGTACCTTTAAGTTCTCTCATTTCAGTGATGAATTTTTGATGTTGTTGTTCCAAGTCTTTGACTCCATCATGGTCGTCCCCACACAGACTCTGGGCTAACTTGTTGGCCTCTATGGCCTTTCTGATCTCGCCTAACGAAAACAAAGCCTCACAGTAGCGGTAGTGACCCTGCAAGAACACCAACATTTATATTTGCATTTAAGCATTTAGCAGACGCGTTTATCCAACGCAAATGACAAGAGGAACAGTGGACATCAACTTCATACTCGTAAATAATGTTTGCTTTTCAGTAATGGACAGCAGTACATGTAGAGTTCCTTCTTTATCAAGTAATAATGCAATAAATGTTGAACCTCACTTGCATGTCCACACCACAATCTGTACTGAGATAACAAAAGAGAGAGAACTACCTTTGCCCACAGAGGTTTTATCAGTACAGCACGTTTTCCGTCACCAACTGCCTTTCTATAAAAATCAAAAAAATGTCACGTTTGGGTTAAAACATTTCTTAAGCGTTGCACTTTTAATAAAAAAAACATTAAAATCAAGTTAATGTTCACATTTTTGCAAAAAGCATTTGTGTGACCGCGCAATCTAATTCTGAAAAGGCAGACAAACTCTGCACGACAACAGGGATACATCTTTCGTTTGAAATTGTTCTCTTCCTTATCTTCTAATCACGACTCATACTTTTAACGACAATATGAATCGTCGTTGCCTATATAGTTAGAAATACCTAGAATACTTTTCATGTTTACAGTATGAATTTATGAGTTATGACAAAAATGTGTCTGCGGGTTGCAGTGACCTTAACTTTGTTGAACAAGATCTCATTGGACAAGGATTTCCTAAAACACTGTGCTAAGAGAAGTCTTGGTTTGGTTCATTTAAAGATATAAGGAATCACTGACATTAATACATTTAAAGATCAGTTAAAACCATGTAGGTTTGTGCTTAATATGGTTTTTTTGTATTTAAAACTCTTCGTAATAAACACAGCTAATTATTTTCTCAAAAGATTTGACATCGAGGTTAAACTACTTATCCACATACACACCGGGCTTTCAACAAAAAATAAAAGAAGCTCCAGATACTTACAGATATTTTCTACATCGGATATAACATAGGGCTCTGTTTCCATATATTATGTGGTTATCAGGGCTGGAGAGAGAGAGCGAGAGAGAGAAATTAAAGCTCTGTTTTAAAAAACACTGCACAATTTTGTTACATTCACAAATCATAATACAGCAGCAAGGCCTTAAATAAAAAAACTAGAGATTCACATCAAGGCCATTTTAAGTGTTATATTGCTATTACTGTACATGAATAGTAAATATTACTAGTTGCTTAAACTGGTAAAACATTTGAAGAAAAAAAAAGGAAAAACTCACTAATATTTGAGGGCTGTGGAATAAAACTTCACAGCATCTTCGTACTGACTTTTCTGAAAGTTCTCATTTCCTTTCTTCTTCATGTCTTCACTTTTCTGATTGAGGAACAGAACAAATTTAAATCTTTGCTTCCACTGACACAAGACAACTGCAAAGGTTTAGCAGAGTTTACAGCAAGCATGTTGGCAAGAAAAGCCCCTACAAAAAAAAAGAAAGAAAAAAACGAACACCAGTGCCAGTTACAAGCCATCATCATACTAAGCATAACATATCATTAAATTACCACACCCAACAGAAAGTTTACAGTAAATAACTGCGGCACTAACTTGAAAGTAAACTAGTCTGTGTAAAATCGCAATGAAGCATGTAAAATAAGTAAGATATTTAAGTAGGTAGGCATTGGATTCTGCATCAGATATGAACTGATCACAACACTAGCAGAATCAGTTGCCTGTGGATGAACCAAATTGTCCTCTTTGATCATTCAGAGTGTGTTTTACCTTCCCCCGTCTCTCGGGATCTTTGGAGACACATTTAAGGCGTCTAAGGCGCTCCCTTAGAATGTTCACTTTTTATAAACATAGCTGGTGAAGAGTCTGGTCACCTAACACATTTGAACAGCACAGTTTCCTGCTAAAATGATCAATAGATAATCCATATATTCAATGAAAACTAACCCCATATGCAGTACTCTCTACGCTCAATGCAATATAACAAACAAATGACAATGTGTTTTGTTGTGCCTTACCTCTATATAATATGGTGGTGGTTGAGCCAATAGTGACTTCATAGTTCTCTCCATGTTGCCGCCCATGTCCTGAATATATTTAGCAACTGAACAAAAGTAGACCACAAAATTAACACAGATCAAAAATCATACTAAACACAAGCATTTTCCTTTAGATGTGGGATGAGAAACATCTTATGACTTGATAAACAGAGTAAGCAGTGTAAATGTCAGAGGTTGTGTGGTTTTCCAGTTTGTTTTTTCTTACACTCAGTGAAGATGAGGTGCAGCGCAGAAACACATGCTTGTTTGTGGCCGAGCTCCAGGACACGCTGGCAAATATTAGGCTCTCCTGTTCGCTCCAACCAGAGAAACACATCATCCCACGCTTCCGGGGAGCGCTGGTGGTTCAAAACAGAACATAATGTCAAAGTTAAAAGAGAAAATGTACTACATAAAACAAAGTATTTTCATGTTTTCATACTTTTGGCCACCAAAATATTCATAGAACCAATCTGACACTTCCTCCCCTGATTCAAAAACTAAAATTATCAGCTGGTACCAACAACGACCTTGTGTTAACACCAACAACTTAAAATGGATATTATTCCAGTGTTTTCAGACTTACCAAGTTAAACATGTTGCTTAGCCAGAAAATGTGCTTTGTGTGTTCCCTTTTCACCTGAAAGACAGAACTATCATTTCAGCACAGCTCAAACGTGTTATGTTAAAATGATAAAATGCTAATTACATGATAGTTAACATTATAATCTATTACATTCAGTCCTAATGGAGTGCGATTACCTCCGCCAAGTAGTTCATGTTAGATTATATTGTACTTTATTGACCCCACAATGGGGAAATTCACTTGTGCAGTAGCATACATGTTACAAAGGATAGAACAGAATGGCTTAGGTTACCATAAAGAAACAAATAATAAAATAAAAGAAAATATGCAATTTACATCAATGAACACTGTGTATTTAGATGCGTAGAGGTAACTAAATACTGTAAAAGAAAATATGGATTTTATTTACGAAAGTGACTTATGCTACTAATTACTGCACAGAATTTGACTATTGCACAGGGATAAATTGCACTGAAGGTAGAGGTAATTAAACACAGCAGTTAACACAGTTTATTATTGTACAGTCTGACTGCTGTTGGAATGAACGACCTGCAGTTATTCACCACATTTGTCTGTCTGTGGAGGATTTTGGTGAAAATGTTATGGTGCAAGGAAGAAATTAAAATGTGGTTGTAATCTAAATTAAGGGTCAAAAGTCTAACAACCTACTGTGTCTGCAACCGATGAAACCAGCCATCAGCCTGATACTAGCTATCTATGTGCACCAGCCTTTACAGAAATTAGTGTTTTTCCCCACCCCAGTACAAAACCACACCAAGGGCAACTTACACTTCCCCTTTCCAGGGCTCTCAGGATTGCTTCTAGTATTTCTACCATGTGGATGTTGTTCAAACTAAGATCTTCACTGTCCCTGGAATGAAATGACCAAAGATTTAACGGTCTAAAATCAACACATTTAAAGTGGAATTTGTTACGGGAAAAAAAACATGCAGATCAGAAGTCATAATTATACTTACAAACTATCAATTAGACCTATTTGTAAAGCCCATTCTGAGGTGTGGTTGACCTCTTTCTGCTGCAGCAGAATGGGAAGCCAGAAGGTACATACTTTCATCCGCTGTCCAGCTTCTCTTTTTTTATCAATAGGGATACTGAGCCATCGATCGAAAATTTCCTCTAGAAAAACATGCAGGAAATCACTTACATTGACTCACATACAAATGTATCTGGACAGCATTGTGGAATACACATCGACTTAGACAAATGTCCCTTACCTGATGGACGGAGGGCAATAACTGTATCATTTCCCTGAATGTCCGAGAGAGAGAGAGAGAGAGAGAGACAGAGAGCGAGTAAAAAAGTCTGATATACACAAAACAGAACGCTGCTTACTTGAATGTATTTAATTATCAATTATATAATTATCAAACAACTCACCAGATTACTGCGGTGTCTGGAGGCTGGCCAGTCATAACCAGAGTCAGAGTCAGAATCTGACATTTTGTCAATCTCTGAAAGAGAAAATCAAGCAAATCTGTTGTTTCACTGGTTTGTTTTTGGTAAGCAAACACCACCCTTTCAAAGATCTATGCAAGTTTATATCCGACACCTGCATAACCAAATTCTAAAAGTAATAAGCTGAGCGCAGGACCTACGTGAACAGACGGAGACAATTCACATTACAAACTGTCTTGTTTGTTTATGTCCAATCAAGTGATTGGTTATTTCTTTAAATCTATTTATCTATTTATGCAAAAAATAAACAAATGCCTACATTGTATGTAGGACATTAGCCATCCTCTCTAAATGAGAGAAACCAAAAGGGCCTATTTTCACTTCTTTCTTTAAAAAAGACAAAATAAAAAAACAGTTGGCTGTTGCTCTTCTTGTTATGGTGTAAGGCAGTACGGAATGCTATGAGGAAAATCAATTGGCGCTTTTCCACTACATGGTCCCAGGACGACGCGCCTCGCCTCGGCATTGGCACGTTTATTTTACCCGATACTTTTTTAGTACCTGCTCTGACGAGATTCCAAGCTAGCTGAGCCGATACTATGCGTGACGTCGTCAGACAGAGAGTCGACAAAAGAATCAAACGCAACAATGCAGAACTGTAGATCAATTAAAACGATTTTAAAATCCTGAAAACGTGCACTAATCTCCAACATTTAGCAAGAAAATGTATCTCAATATTTAATAGAGGAGTCTACTGCCGGCAATCGTGAGCAGTGAGCCGCATCACAACCCCTGCCGCTGTATTCAGCGACTGCGTCAGATGGAGTCTGTGATCTGGTAAAACAAAGTCACGGCAGTTTCATGCAGCCGTGCAATGACGACTCCACCCACACCAGGAAAGTACTATATTGTAAAACCAACCAAACCATGTACAGTCGAGCCATGCCGAGGCGTGGCGCAACCATGGCGTGGAAAAGTGCCAAGTGTGTTGCAATGATTGCCACAGAAATGCAGTTTACACGCGACAAAGGAGTAATATCCCACAAGTCAGGTTCAGCAGGCTTTCCTACTGTGCCAGCACAATGGCGTCATTGAAAAGAATCTGGTTATCTTTGCAGAGCAGGTTATGGTTTTTTGGACAAGGTTTAGGTTTTTTTGTTTGACGGCCTACTGTACAACTCAAAATGAACATGGCAGAGATTTATTACATGTCATTGGGTATGTGGGTTGTGGCTGAAAAAAGGACTGTAGGTGACGATCCTGATGAATCAGTTTCGTTTCATAATAGATGATAATCTTGAGACAGAGTTGTATATTGACACGGTGGAATACTGAGTGGCCTGAGTTTTTTCACCCTCCTGTTTAGTTTAGAGGCGTGGGAGGGTTTAATCTCCCCATAAGAACAATGCAACAGGCCTAGAATGCTTCATAATGTAAATTAGGTAAAGTTCAGCTAAACAAAATGGACCGCGTATGACTATGTGCCTTATGCTAAGCGCGTGAGTACCTAAAGTTATGGAACTATGGGTTTATGGGTAATTCATGAAAACCAAAACGTGTTATGGTTCATTGCAGAGGTATTAGTCATTCTAGAATAACACGGACACACAATAATATTATCGGACACTCTTAACAATAATAAAACAAAAACACTACGAATGTGTTTTTCGCAAAGACACTCCCACACTTTAAAAAAAAACAACAACAGATTGTCGAAGCAAAAAACCCTCAGAAATGACAGCATGGACGCTCGCGCACGTTAGCATTTTCTCATCGATGCGAACATTCAAACAAACACAAACAGGCCTACAACTGTATTTACTGGAGGTCTTGCGACTTAATTAAAGTATGTAATATTGATTTTAGAATGACGTGACGACGTTTCTTAGCCTCTTTGCTTCTTATTTTGGTTTCCGCTGTGTTTGCGCTAAACTGAACGCGACTGAAGCCGCGATGAAAAATGTCCGCTCCTCGATAGTGGCGCTTATTAAAATGTGATTTTAATGACAAGCTGGTGATAAAACACTCACGTTTTTCGTCAAAGATGAACGGCAAAGCAGCGTTTATCAGTCGTCGTCACTCGTCCTGCTCATAGTAGTGTACGGAAGTGAAAACTGAGACGCACGCGCGCATCACAGCCTCACATATGCACGTTAGGGCGAGCTGCTTCTTCTTCTTGATGGTGTTTACATTTAAACGTAAACAGCACCACCTAGTGCACCGGAATATGCAGAACTGCGCAGTGGCGTGCACAGACATTTGGAGGGGCAGGGAAATTAAAAGGGCACCTACTGTGAAAAATGAGTTTAGCATGACAAGACTTCTTCAGTTAAGTGTAATTTTAAGGCAGGATGAGCCTGTTTTTAGGGTTGAAATTGTTTATTATACTGTATTCAACACACACCCAAGGCATGAGTGAACTAACGACACCACGACACCCATCCCAAACCGCTTGCAGTACTACTTAGTTGAGGTGCCGTCACACGGCACTTCCTGATTATAATGGCTGACTTCCTGTTGGGTCAAGACCACGATATTGTAAACATCTTCGGGGCTGGTCTGTAGTCTCACATATGACGTTTAACGTGGTTACAACAAATCCTTCTAGGGCAGCATAAAACACTGTGTTTTATGTTTCTGTCTTCACCAGGGGGCGCTGAATTTTGCTGTCCCCTATAAGCGGCTTAAAGAAATCTAGATATCTTTAGATATTTATTTTTTAGTTGCTGATTTCGTGCACATTTGCACATCTGTTCTGAATTTTAAAAACCAAAGCTGTTAGAAAAAAGGGGGGGAGAAGGAAAACACAGTGTATATGATGTGAATATGTATATTGTGCTTTTGTCTTTTTCTTTTTTTCTCTCAATAAAAAATTGATCACAAAAAAACAAAGCTGTTTACTTGTTTAATTCAAGTTCAGTAAAACTGCACCTGGTTCTTCACTTTAAGCACAAAAGTGCAAATTAACACTAGGCCACTTTTGTGATTTTACTGTCCTCTAAGATAAAAAAACAACAACAACAACAAAGAGTGACACTGATTTGATGTAAAAAGCACAACTATAACTATTACTAATGCAATTTATGGTGTTACAATAATAGTCAATAACAATAACACAGGCTACTCTTATATACTAGAAATACTGTGGAACATACTGTACTGGTGCCAGTCTACACTTGTACTGGTGCCAGTCTACACTTGTACTGGTGCCAGTCTACACAAGAAGGTAAACGATGCTGCTAGAGATGTGTAGTTAAGGAAGAGTCAGAATTCATTCTTTGTAAACAATGTTATTCTACCAGGTACAGTAGTGTCAGTCTGGGTTAGAGAGCAGATCGACGCACACTTTGCTTAAACTAATGCTGCATGTGTACAACAACGATTCTGTAATCAGTTCTGTCTAAATTATCCTTAACTTAAAATTGTTCCTCTGCTTGAGCAGGCTTTGGAAAACTTTTTCAGGGAGCTGGAAGATGCTTCTGTCGTGGCCGAGGTCCTGAGCATTAATGATACGCGTCAGCAGAGCTTGTTGTATGGCTGGAGACTGACACGGATGATGCTGCACGCTGTGACTCACATTCCTCCACGGCTCAATGACTAACAGGCCTCGCAAGCCAGCTTCCTCCTTCCTGCTCGAAAAAGTCAAATTGGTGAGTGTCGTTGTGGTTGCTGTAATTGCATGAGTGCCATTCCTTTCTTCTAAGACTCTAAACTCTTCTATGTTTCCCTGGGTTTTACATTTGTTGCTAATATCAGCTGTGGAACTGAGTGCAGTCGTCCCAGTGAATCTATTAGCCTGGCTAATATTAGAAAGGGGTTCACTTAAACAGGTCACATTGGTTGTGCTGGGTGTGTTCATTTGTCTTGATTGAGTGTCTGTCCTTGTGCGGAGTCCTCGTGGACTCGGAGCTGCGGTCTCCTGGATGTGCTTGCGTAGATAGGCTGTGAAGCCCTGAAGCAGGTGTCTTAAACTTGTCCTGTAAGACAGACCCAGAGACCTCGCTGATCCCACAGGCACAGAGTGCAGCCGGACCTGTTGGATTTAAAACAAAGGTGATTCAGATTTTAGGCAAAATCCATTGGAATTACACTCATGACAGAGGATTGTATTTTGTTCACTTGGAGTAATTTGTGCGTCCTCCTGATGAATCTAAATGGAAGAATGTTGGGGAGACCAAAGCACATGTGGTGATTTATAGGGCAAAATGTGCATTTCTCTTTCTACGATGAAGAGTCTTCTTCAATTCCTATCATTGCTGTGGTGGTCGCTGTCACTGGTCATTGAAGATTATTCCTCACTCATCATTTATGTCTTGTTTACAATGGTTTTCTTGTCATGTCTGTTTTTGTATCTGTAACACCAGACTTGACCACACCTCTGTGATATTGATATTTCCATTTGAAACTATAATTGGTGACAGCTTGGCGTTTGAGTTGCACTGTGGGTAACACAGCACAAAGGAAGAGGAGGCATAAACTGCAACCACTGCTTCTTATGCATTAGTGCAAGCTGGGCAATAAAATATAAACTATACTACATCAAGTTCATTCATTGCTGCCGCAGGAGAGGCTGGAGAGTCCCAGCTGACAGCAGACAAAAGGCAAAGTCTACTCCGGACAGGTCGCAATGCTAACCCATCATATAGTTGCTCATCTACTATCACATGCACAAATATGATTTAGAATCTCCAATTAACCCTATTCTGCATGTGCACAAGCTGGAGTACCCCACAGACCTGTGAGGCAGTGATTCTAACCACCACACCACCATGAACTGTAGTGTAGCTTGTTCCCTTGATTTGTTCAGAGCAGACCTGGTGTATTCTCATGTGCAGGTGAACTGCAGCTCCGGTCAACCACTGCTGCATGGACAACGTGCTCATCCTCTTCTTCGTGGTCATCCTTTCGTAATGGTCAATGAGTTCAAGCTTCAGCCAACCGTCGTAGAGCTCAGTCGTCTCCGCTATCTTCTCCTCATCGCCGGCAACGCCCGGGACCAGACGGAGGTAGCTGTGGATGATCCGACCGATTCTCGAGGAGCTGCTGATGCCGAAAATTGCCTTTGCTTCAAACCTCTGACTTGAGGAATTCCCCGGCATTGACCCTTGGGCTCGGACCTGCCGGAAATGACAGAAAATAAAGGCAAAGTGATCCAGTTTAACAACTCAGTTAGTGAGTCTGTAAAATATTTCCTGCCTGGGAAAAGACATTGGTTGTGCAGTGATATAATACATAATTGGATAAATATACAATTTGACTCAATTATAAACTTTTATAAAATTATAAAGGATCTTCAATTTTACTCCATCCAGTATCCATGTATTTCTGCAGCCTATCAGAAGTCATCTTAATATAGCAACACTTTGACTTTATGGTCAAAAGAAATTCAAGCTGAGAAGACAGTTGTATAAAAGTCTTATTTGTTACTTGTTAACAGCACTAAGGAGTTTAATTTTGACCCGATGGCAAAAAGGATAAGAAAAAAAAAATGACTTCACAAATTCTATGAAACATGGCAATCCAACCGTTACTAATGTTTCCATGGGATCATGAAATGACCAAAATCAGCACATGCTTTAGCTGAGGTTTCTAAACACAGCAGCAGACGTTCAATAGTTGGACAAAATTTGACCTACTTGTTGGGCAACCTGGTCAAAGAGCAGAGACAGCGCGAGAGCAACAACCCCGACTCCTCCATAGCTGACCCTGCTGCTGCCCCCCAGCTGTTGAGTCAGGTTCAAGTTGAAGCGACTCTGCTGCTCTCTGCTCATGCTGCGCTGTAAGAAGGCAAACTGATGCTGCAGAGCTGCAGAGGAGTCCAGCGACAAGTAGGTGGTGAGGACTGGATCCAGGGAGATGTCGGGTATGATGTTGGCATCTCGAGCCACGGAGAACAGCTCGTGGACAGTGGCTGGAGAGGGAAGACACAAACTGTGGCCCATCAGAATCATGGCTACATCGCTCTGTGTGGCCAGTGTGTGGAACAACTCTGTTATCTGTGCTCACGACCCTTTGCTTCATTGGACTGGTCATGCTGATAACATCACTCTGAATAAGCCAAATGAACACAACACACTCCCTCATTTAAATAGATTATTTCTACAAACAATGACTACAGGAACCTGGACCGTATTTTCCTGTTGGGACTAAGCCTATGGAAAATAGTTGCATTATTTTTGTTTCTATCATAAATGGCATCCTTACAATAATCCATGCATAGCTCTCTTGAAAAAGGTTGAAAGTACACAATACATTTGTGCATTGAAATGTGGCTGAAAAGAACAAAACAACTGCCGTTTACAAAACAAACACGTTTTTTCTAATTACAGTCATTGCAGATCATCAATGAAACTGTGATAAACTATGAATGAAAGTACCATTCACCTGCTGAACATTAACCTCAATGTCAATAAACCAGAATGAAGGACATGTTTACACTGCTGGCTCTGCAGCAAATGCCTTTATTCAGTAAATCTGTCTGGAGTAATGAAGAGATATGATGCCAAAGAATTTATGGCCACGAACGATGACGTGAACAAGTGAAAACACTTGATAATTATACAACTATTGTATTCAGTTAGAAAGGATAAGCTGTTTCCCACCGATGTCACAGAAAGCCTCATTGTTATAGGACATAGAGGAGAGTATGTCATTGTTTTTACAGAGACCTGGTCCAGACAGGACACCAAACATGTAATAGCCTGGTAATTACAAGTATTATTACGTTGTTATATTCATATAGGGACAATGATACTACTACTAACAACAACAATAATGATAATCATCATCATAATACCTTTAAAAACACACGTTTACAGGACTCGTGGGGACAGGAAGTAGAGAAACAGTATTACTTGTTTATAAAGTCGTTGAATCCACCCTCGTGTTTCTCCGTAAAACCTCGGCTATCTCCGTGGTCACGTGACCCTCGCTGCAGAAGCGTTGACGACACAGACCAATCCTTTAAAAAGAGTCCTTGACCTTCATCGACGTTATTATTATTATAAACGTACACATTTAACGTGAATCACAGCGCAGAATAACTCCGTGTTTTCTTTGTCTGCTCTCGTGTTGAATACTTTGAGGTAACATTTTGAATGAATGACTGAAATCTCGCAATGACTCTGTTGTTTGGGAGACTGGAGATGACGTCAGTGTCTTGACCTTCACACTTTGCTCGTCACTCTCCCTCTCTCGCGCTCTCGACTTCCTGCTTCCGGTTGTGTGAGCTCGGTCCAAACAGAAGCAGGTGAGTGCGTGAACAGCCGAGAACAACATGAGTGAACGGACTGTGATCGTCGTCCTCTGAGTGAATAACGACTGTGTTACTGATGAGTAACGAGTGGACTGTGATGTGTTTGAGCTGAGTGACCACAGACAGACAGGCAGACAGACAGGCAGGCAGGCAGACACATTAGAGACATCTGCAGCAGAGAAGCAGAGAGTCAGGGTGGATCCAGGGCAGAAGAATGTAACTTGACCCGGTGACCTCCACGTAGACCCATGTCAGCAGAAACTTTCCATATTTTTATATTTCATTTCTCCTTGTTTTTCGGTCGCTGTCTCCTTTATATTTGTCAGCCAATTTCAACAAATGTATAAATCAAACCGTTTAGTTTCTTGGTTCAACTATTTATTTACCTTTGAAATACTTAAAATGAATGAAACCCTCTTGTGCCTTTGATATGGGTGTGTGGGTTTGAATCAAACGGGAGTTGAAGGATTCAGTATTCTTAACATCATCCCAGTTAAGTTAAGATAAGATAGCAAAATTAAAGAAAGGTACAACTGGAAAAAAGGACTATAGTCTGTGTGCATTATGTACAGAAACGTTATGGACATTATATACAATGAATGAAAGCTAGAGGAAAATATTGCACGTTGCAGGTAGATGTGTAAATAAATATAATGAATATTGTGTATACAGACTCTGTAACAATACAAATACTTCTATAAATAATGTGACTATTGCACAGGATAATGCACTGGTGAACAGGCAGCAGGCACAAGATTGTGGAGATGGTAGTGGTGGAGTAGTGCAAGTGGAGGTGGTTACAGTGCTGGTGAAGGTGGTTACAGTGCTGGTGAAGGTGGTTACATTGCTGGTGAAGGTGGTTACAGTGCTACATTACTTTACTCCTTTTTGCACCGCGGGTGCAGCAGTCTTGCAGCAGTCTTGCTTCTGGAGCTGCGTCAGGCCTCCACAGTCTCATGTAGGGGGTGAGAGGGGTTGTCCGTGAATGCATGCATGCATGTTACAGATAGATTCTTCATCCTGGTCAGCATTGGTGAGGACCAGACTTCAGTTATAACCTGGTCCTCAACAAAATATTCAAATATGTGAAGCTACAGTATGTTAGACTTGAGCTTAAGTTCCCTTCAGTCAGACATTACCATGACATGTTTCTGGTGGTCTTCCTCAGACAGGTCACATGATGTAACTGGTGACGGTGTTTTATTGTAACCTGTTTTATACAGGTTACAATAAAACACCGTCACCGTCATTTGTCAGACAGTAGAGGACGAGTAGCTCTTTTCTAGTCTTGATGAACACTCAAAGCTGCTTTACACTACACTTTTCCATTCACACCAATTCACTCACACTTTCTTACAGTGCAGCTACTGTAGTCACTCATCTTTCATACTCATTTTGCACGGGGTTAAGTGTCTTGCCCAAAGACACATCGGCACATAGATTAGCAGTGGAGTTTGTTACTTTCAGAGCAGATGACTTTGGCCTTTTCTCAGTCGATTAGAGCTGCAACTAATGATTATTTTCATAATTGATTAATCTGCTCATTATTTTCTCGATGAATCGATGAATCGTTTGGTCCATAAAATTTCAGAAAACCTTAGAAAATGTTGATGGGTTTTCGTCAAACCTGGAAATGATGATGCTCTCTAATGTCTTGTTTTGTCCACAAACTGATTTACTTTTAATGATTTCTTTGTTATCCAGAGCAAAGAAATGTAGAAAATACTCACATTTAAAACAATCTGAAATCTTGTTTTAATCATGAAAAAAGCTTCAAACCGATTAATCGATTATTAAAATAGTTGTCGAATAATTTAGTAATCGATTAATTGTTTCAGCTCTACAGTCTATGATGTGGTCTTACATCCTGTCACACCTGTAGAAAACATGGAACATTGTGAAGAAGACCACAGGAAGTGGTTGACTGAATGAAACCTAAGCTGAAGATGAAGTAATGATTCACTGTGGTGCATAGAATAAACTCACTAATGACATTTTTGTTGCAGTTTCTCCAGCATCATGAGTCAGCGGACGGAGCGACGGGGCATACATGTGGACCAATCAGACCTGCTGTGCAAAAAGGGATGCGGTTACTACGGCAACGCAGCTTGGCAGGGTCTGTGCTCCAAGTGCTGGAGGGAGGAGTACCAGAGGGTTCGGCAGAAACAGATCCAGGATGACTGGGCTTTGGCGGAAAAGTAAGTGCTTGAACCAGCACATCCTTTCACAGTCTGCACAGATAAACAAACGACGGGTGTAAAATGGTCAAATTAAGGACCGAGAAACAGCCTTGTTGTGAGTTTGTTGACGGTAATAAGATTGTTCTCAGTTAAAAACATTTCCTACGTTAACAATATTTTACTCCAAATTCTGTCCAAAAAAATGACACAGTAGCTTGAGCTCAACCGTGTCATTGAGGCTGCGTCAGCCCTCTTTTAATCCTAGTTTATCTTAGGTTTTCTCAGCTGTCCATTTATAGTTGTTTTAACATACAGTTTATTTAGTTTAGGGTTAGTTGAAATGATTTATGCAGTATTACTTGTTAGAGTAGTTAAACGTTGGCCTTAAACCTTTGAGTAAACGAACATGATGATAGATGATAGATATTTCTGCGTTGATCTGAGAGGGGCTCGGATACATGTGCATGAAAATGTAACCTGGATGTACAGCAAGTGGAAATAAATATGCAAACCCTTTACATGACTCTTCTTCACCTTGGTGACTGAAGATGAGACTGTAATACAGAGCAGATTCCTCTGCTCTCCCCTCCCTTTTCTTAGTGTATTTGGGAACTACGGTGGCCTCTGCAGGCCAGAAAGGATGTTGTTTCTAGTTTTTTGTTCATCTGTTATTCAACTATCCTGTTTTTTTAAATCCCATTTCTCCATGGCACTAGGTTGCAACGAGAGGAGGATGCGGCGTACGCGAGTAGCCATGGAGCTCAGCCGCAGCCCCAGGGCCAGTCCTCGGCACCACACCCAGGACACGCCTCTCTGGGCCCCTTCTCCAAGTTTGAGGAGAAGAAAACGAACGAGAAGACGCGAAAAGTGACCACGGTGAAGAAGTTCTTCAGCCCCTCATCACGCACTCCTCCCAAGAAAGGTATGACACAACCCCAAATACGACACCGTGTGATGTCCATGTGCCGTCTTCACTGCTCTGCTTTGTGTCTTTATCTAAATGTGGTTCCTCCTCCTCAGAAACCCAAGAGGGCAAAACACCCAGTCCGTCCATTAGCCGCCACAGCAGCTTTGAAACGGACCAAGTGTCCAAGGAATTTGTGGACTTCTTGAAAAACCTGCAGCGGCCCGGCCGGGAGATCCATAAGCAGTGCCGCGCCTTCATCGTGAACATGTCCAGCAAGAAGGTCTGTGGTGCTCACACATCAAGTTTCCTGGCACAATGATTGTACCTGCACACACATTGTTTAAAGTGTGGTTGTCTGAGGTGCCGTGACACCGTGTGCACCCCCAGCACAGAGAGAGAGCAGCAGGGAAAGTAAAGTTCGCTCGCTGCCTCATTTGACTGGAAACTGGAGTTTGTAAACAAGTCAGTCTGCAAACAAAAGTCCGCAGGTAAACTCATGGAAGCTGTAAGTTTACATCACTTATGTAAAAGCAAACAAACACTGAACTTTCCCATGGAGGCAGCAGCGTGTGTGAGCTTTGACGTATAACTGCTGATTTCTCTGTGGATCTTCTTAAACTATGTGTTTCTTTGTGTCGCAACTGACGGCCATGTTTTCACATCTCAGGCTAGTTTTCAGCGCAAAATTCAAAGTTCACCTGGGGATATTGATTGTATTTTGAATAATATGTTAAGTTGCACGGCTCGCCGACAGTCGACATTAAGAAACACAGCTTTTTGCTCTAAAACGCTGCTGTGGGAAACATCTGGTGCTGGTCCGAGTGCTGCATGAATGAATGAATGAATGAATGAATGAATGAACCTCGCGTCTCTTGTCTCGACAGGATCTCAGTGCTGAAGAACTCTCAGAGTGCGTTCAGGATTTCTACCAGAACATGGCCGACCGCCTGATGAGTCATTATAAAGGTCAGATGAAAATAAACTCTGTAATTATATTGAAATGTAATGTCCTTGATGTTTGTGAGTCCAGTTATTGTCACTGAGCGTAACAGACACTAGATGGCAGCACAGTCAGGCGTTTAAACACGTCTCTGTGTGGTTGTTCACAGGCTCATCAGAGTCCGTGGAGCAGGTGATGGACCAGGTGGAGAAGTACATCATGACCCGTCTTTATAAAGGCGTCTTCTGTCCAGAAACCAGCGACGACGAGAGGAAGGATCTGGTCACACAGAACCGGATACGGTGAGGGAGAGATTTCCTGCGCGGTGCTCCTCGTTAGTTTGCTGCAGTCTGACGAACATTGTGTCACTTCAGCCTCGCTCAGCATGTGAGCGCACAGCAGCAGCAGCTGCTGACCGCACACGTTCGTCTCCCCGGGGGGAAAAACCAGCGAGTGGAACAAACGTGTGCGATTGCATCACATCACCATGGAAAAGCTTTACACTTAACAATACTTATTGTTGTGTTTGTTTGTGTTGTTGCAGGGCTTTGCACTGGGTGACCATCCAGATGCTGTGTGTGTCCATGGATGAAGAAATCCCTGAAGTGTCGGAGAATGTGGTCAAAGCAATAACAGGTCAGAGAATAAGCCTGGAAACTCAGTCAGTTCTCAGGGACACAAAATAATATACATAACATCGAGCAACATATTCATATGTATATATAGTTTTGTCATCTTTGAAAAAGCTGCTTTCCGTATGTGAGACGTGCAGTAAAACACAGGATTTACAACGAAAAATAGAATTATCCCTCTGTCGTCCCTCTGCCGTCCCTCTGTCGTCCCTCTGCCGTCCCTCTGTCGTCCCTCTGTCGTCCCTCTGTCGTCCCTCTGCCGTCCCTCTGCCGTCCCTCTGACTCGTGTCTGTCCTCGTCTCTGTGCCTCTGACCTGCAGATGTGATAGAGATGGACTCTAAGAGGGTTCCCCGGGACAAACTGGCGTGCATCACGCGCTGCAGCAAACACATCTTCAGCGCGATAAGGATCACGAAGAACGAGCCGGCGTCGGCCGACGACTTCCTCCCCGCGCTCATTTACATCGTGCTCAAGGCCAATCCTCCGCGGCTTCAGTCCAACATCCAGTACATCACACGCTTCTGTAACCCGAGCAGACTGATGACCGGAGAGGACGGATACTACTTCACTAACCTGGTCTGCTTATTTTATTTATTTTATTCTTCTTCAGTGAGTGAGTTTGATCACATGTTAGAGGTTTAGTGAGACACACTCATACAGATAATTAATACTTTCCAATGTTGACTGATTTCCTCCGTGATCTCACCGAGGGCTGAAAGATTTGGAGAAAATATCTAATTGCAGTTACTCTGATACACATAAAGTTACAGTTGTGTTATAAACTGAAAACATTGCAAGGATGAGAATAATAAAGATAATATTCCTTTATTACAACATGTATTCATTACATTGTTGAATTTACAGAGAAGATAGAAAAACAAACGATGTCCAGCTTCCTTGGTTTAACTTTCCCTCATTTTTACTTCATCGTATCAGTGTATCAGTGTAATAATATATAAATGTAGATTTATAAATTTATAAACGTTTAGAAATCCTCTACAAATGGCTCCAGTGGCTCTGGTTTCACAGTGACACTGTACTGTCTGTACTGTCTGTACAGCTGAATAACTACTTGCAGTAACAGATATTACCACAACTACAAACAGTAACGGAATAAATGAGGAGAAAGACATTTTTGTCGGTGTAAAAGTCTTGAAATGTGAATGGATTTAGTTTTCAGTTCATCAGGGTTTCAGCAACTCCAAGTCTACCAATCAATTAGTACTCCTTAAATGAAATAATCCACCATTTTGATCATAATCCATCTTTTTAATCATAAAGAAAGAGTCACTAATGTGTCAGCTTCCTTTATTGGCACCGTAGAGTCCATGAGTCTGCAACCTTAATCTGGAGCTGCAGAAAAACCCATTTGACCCATAAAATTAAGATAATAACATGGATAAAGTTTAAATTTTAAGAAACGACAGAAAGAAAACGTTTTATACCCAACCACAGAATCACATAGACCTGGTCCTTCCATTGTTTGAGGAGAATTCATGAAATTAAAAGGAACACACGATAAATAATTCATTAATTAATTAAATAAATAAATAAATAAATAAATGAATTAATGAAGCAATATTTGGATTTCATGTAGTTCATGCTTGAGAAAACCTGCCTGGCAGAAATATGTGCATCCTAAGGCTTTTGACAGACGTTGGATATGATGCACAAAATATTTATTGCCTTGATCTTTACACAAAAATGTAAATAAAATATATATATATATATATATATATATATATATCTATATTAAAGATACAAGGAGCCACTGCAGAAGGGCTGAGGAGCCACAGGTTGAAGACCCCTTTCATTTTTGCCTTTTCCTTCATTTTCCAGTGCTGTGCGACCGCCTTCATTGAGAAGTTGGACGCTCAGTCTCTAAATCTGTCCCCGGAGGAGTTTGAGCGTTACATGTCGGGACAAGCGTCGCCACGTCTCCACAGCTCAGAGGGCGACTGGGCCCTCGCCGGCTCCGCCCCCGATGCGACCGCCACTGCCACCACCAACCCGGTCCTGGTTCAGCTCAATCAGAACCTGGAGCTGCTGTCGGGCCTCATCAGCAAACAGGAGCGCGTGACGGAGGCGGCGCAGAGCCTGCAGGCCGACCTCCTCTCCTGGCCTCAGAGCGTGGAGCGCGAGGTTCATGGTGTGCTGGAGAAATACCCGCTGGAGATCGCGCCCCGCATCGTTTCTGCCATCGACGCCAACAACGTGGACAACGACAACCTCCCGCCACCGCTCACACCACAGGTGTTTGCTGGGTAACGGAGTCGTCACTTTACGCTCATGTGAGTTTGGCGTCTGCGTCCCACAAAAATGTCTCCACTATGCCAAAAACCACTCCACACTTTAACACACTGCATAATACTGTAAATATCTCCACTTGTGGAATCTAGTCGTTGTGTATTTGGTAGATGGAGTCACAGCTGCTTTTCAAACGCTGACATTTCACAGTTTGAGTCCATTTATTTCAATAAAGTCACAGCGATCAGCGGTGGATTTGATCCCCGGGAGAGAATCATGTACATTTCAACTGTAGTGGAATTATGGCAGCGGCCCATGTGCAGTAAAGTCATCGCATCATAACCGATAAATTAGTTTTCCCCTGTTCTACATTCTACATACATTCAATGACGTATCTTTTTACAATTTCAACATTATGATGTGACAGATCACAGTGGATCCATGAAGTCACAGAGAAAAATATACAATTTCACATGAAGATTAGATTCTAATCATAGTGGGAAATTTTAACAATTTCATCCTGTGGGGCCGGTTCTGGCCCACGGGCCATATGTTTGACACCCCTGAACTATGGTATGGAACCTGACGACGGCGTCGTCTTCTCATGAATGATATCAATATTATATAGAAGTTATATAATAAGGGATATAGTGAAAAGAAGCAGCACTAACCTAACTTTTACTCACCAGCTGTAACATTTCATCAACTCTGTGTGCGTGTGTGTGTGTGTGCGTGTGTGCGTGTGTGTGCGTGCGTGTGTGTGTGCGTTTTATCAGAGCTGCAACTAACTATTATTTTCTCGATTCATCGAGTCATCGCTTGGTCCATGACATGTCAGAAAACGTTTTTGTCCACAAACTAAAAATAACTCTGTTTTTAATGATTTCTTTGTTTTCATGGAGCAAAGAAAAGAAGAAAATATTCACATTTAAGAAGCTGAAACGATCAGAATTCTTGTTTTAAAAATGAAAAAAGCCTCAAACCGACAAATCGATGATGAAAATAGTTGACGACTCATTGAGTAATCGATTCATCGAGTAGTTGTTTCAGCTCTAGTTATTATCATTATTATTATTATTATCATTATTATTTTCATGACGTGACGGTAAAACAGAATGCATCCATTTCATTTCAGTGCAAACAACAACACAGCGTATAAGAGCAGAACGTGTTTCCCTCGTCAGACGCTTAAATGAACTGCTTTGGCTTTTGCTGTTTGTTTCTTTTGTTTTTTTTAAGTGTGTGTTTTGATTTGAATTTCAACAAATGAACTTGAATCTTAACCTTTTTGTTTTTTTTTTAGAAAACACACACACTACGTTTAACATTTGAACATTAACTGTGTTTTAGAATTGTCTTATTTTCTCTCTGTCAGGATTCAGTGTTAACAACTATTACATGTTATTCTATAAATATAATAATGTATTTAATGAAATACTAAGTTTGTGATTGTGTGATGTGATGAAACACTAGACTGTAAATAATAAATAATATCACTGCAAACATAATCCAGACTATCAGCAGAAATTAATCCTGTTAAATTTCATCACTAACTTGTTTTTTTTGGATTGTTTTTTTTTTTCTTCTATAAATGTAAAAATACTGTTAAAGGATGGTTTTATATTATTTTATCATTCATTTAAAGTGCCCTAAATAAAGACTCTAGACTAAAGATTCACACTGTTCACAAATTTTAATCTCAGAATTCTGGACCTGACTGTTTTTATTAATCTGGAAGAAGACAATGAAACTATAATCCACAGAAACCATGTGAGCTAATCTGGGCGTCGTAACCTAAACATAAATAAATGATGGGTTTTATTCTTTTCATTAGAATTTAAAGCAGAAGCCTCAAACTTGTTCACAAATATGACAAAAATAATGTTTTCTGGTTGTGTTTGATTAAAGATTAAAAATTAAACTGAAATAAATACTGTATGATGCAATATAAAGTGTGTGAATGCAACTCACTGTTGGAAAACGATGAAGTGTTGTATTTTTCATTTGAAGTAAAATATGACGGTGAAATTAAACGTTGAACTCTTTTGTTTTTGCACTGTTGTGAAGTGGTTTACACACACACACACACACTATGATATCATGAATTTAAATAACACACATTTTCCTGGATGTACTGATATGTCGACTGTGATCTCAGCTCCAGCTCCGCCCCCTTTTCTAGCCTCATTTAAATACAATTATATCCTTCAATTCTTGTTTTCCAGGATTAATTGGCACATGCAATTAAAAACAGTTTGCAATCAGAGCTAAATCAGCTTTGTGACGTCTGTTTAGTTTGTCTAATGTCGACTGAGAAGCACATTCCTCCACCTTCAATTCCATTTATCCACATTCACACAGAAAAACATGCTAACCAGACAATAAACAAATAAATAAACTTACCCGAGGAGATAAGAGTTGGACGAGCCCAGGGTCCAGAGTCTTCCACCTCCTTTTTCCACAGAAAGTAAATAAAGAAATAAATCAATCTAAAGTCTGTGAGCAGTTTTATTAACTCCTCTTTACAAACCTTAACTCACCTACAACAAAGAAAACTTGAGAAAAGAACAGTGAAACAAAATGGCTTCTCTCTCTCTGCTGCTGCTACCTTTTAAATTCAACACGTTAAACAATTATTATTTATCTTAAACAAACAAATTAACTTTACTTACTCACTGCGACTAATGACTGCTTTTAACAAGATTTCAATGACACAGACACAGCAGGAAAATCCAGGCGGGGTTTATATAGGCCACACCCTCATCTCTTCATCCAATCACAGTGAGACAATCTCCTATGAATGAGCCAATCACAGCGCAGCGTGACACCTGGTTACTGACAGGTGTGCTCATAGCACATGAGAGAGAAACTGCAAATTAATAAAAGAACCTAATAACGCTGTGTGCTGTGTCACAATGATGGACAGAACTCCTGCACATTAATCTGTAGATGAAAACATTAATCTGTAGATGAAAACATTAATCTGCTTACATTATTTATAAGTAAGTGGAGGTGTAGGTGTACGACGAGAGCAAAGTGTAAAAAGAGTAAAATGCACATTTCTTGTCAGTAATTTGGTCTTTAAGAATATCATACTCATGCCTCATGTGTCAGACTGTGTCCAAACACTTAGAAAACAAACTCACATCCTATAATTAAACTTCACAAAAGAACAACGACACTAGAATAATAATAAGAATCCACTCAACACTCTGTCATCGGATCTTTTATGTTACAACTTCTAAAACACGAGAGATACATTTTTGTCTGTGGTGAATAAAACTCATTCTTTAAATTAAGGAAATTATAATTTTACGAGGATTCATTTAGGTTTGAAAGTGAGAACAAATGTTAAATTAATAAATTAATAAATAAATGTAGATGTAAACTTATGGAATGAAATGGTGTAAAAACTCTTTATATTAGGGAACACATATTCACACATTCATTAACTAGGTGCTTACTAACATGCATGTAAGCAGCATTCTAGCCCTTTATTAGTAAATATTAAGCACATATTAACACCTGATTTAGATAAAATCATGTTCATGTCGTCATAGAGGTAGAATAAGGTGTTAATCTTATTCTAGAATGCTACTTATATATGTTAGTAAGCATGTAGTTCATGGTGAATTTGTGTTCCCTAATACAAAGTGTTACCAAAACTCTTTTTGGGGTTAAAGTGAAAGTCTAGTATTATAATTGTTAAGTGCATTATTGTGCATATTATAACACAAAATATTCACCCTCACACCAGATTCCCTTCACTCATCCATCCACTGTGAACCAAGAACAACACACCGTCAACATCATAATGTGCAATTCACTGTTTATTCATGTTTGACACTGATTGGTGACGTGAGGGATTTTCCGCTGTCGTGAACAACTTTCTCCACTTCGAAGCCTCCGATGTGCAAAACGTGACTAAATGCAGTTTTTAAAGGGCCATTGTCCGGAGTCGTCATCGAGAAACAAGAGCGTGTACAGGATTCTTATTATTCTGGGAAGAGTCGGTCGTTGGTCTAAAGTAGACGTTGCATCCATGACGACGCCTGTCGTCATCGTACAGTCACACAGTAATGTACATAATACGAGATAAATGAACCGATACATGCTTATATATGTTCCTGAAAAACAAATGGTCAAACTTTATACACGCGGTAAGGCATCGAATATAATACAGAGCTAACCCAAAGGAACTTGTATCAAATATTTTTTCAAATATTCACACGAAAACAAAACAGTTTATCGTTTATGTACAAAAATACTTATGCAAATGCCCCGTAGGAATATTTGAATAGAAAAAAATAAGAGGAATCTCATCAGGGGAGGAAGGAAGGAAGGAAGGAAGGAAGGACATGACATTATTATTTGAAACATGCACTTGCTGCAAAAAAAGGTTTGCAGTTCAACAGGAATGGACCACATCGCGGGGGGGGGGCGGGGCATGAATCGCTGAGAAAAAAGTGGTTCATGGTGCAGAATACTTGGTCTCTTGTGCTCGTTGGTCCTCGTTGGTCCTCGTTGGTCCTTGTTGGTCCTCGTTGGTCCTTGTTGGTACTCGTTGGTCCTCGTTGGTCCCCGTGTCGCGACTGCAAACCTGAAGTTTCCAGTGCAGTCCAATAATCTCACGTGTTCCTGTCCGTCCTCTACACTTTGGACTCACTCTCGATGTTGGCGATGTCCCCGTTCCTCTCCGTCTGCTGGTTCTGGCCCTGCTTCTCCGGGCTGCTCTTGGTCTCCTGACTCTCCTTCTCGGACTCTGGCAGTCCCTGCTGACTCAGCTTACTCGCCATTGACCAGGTGAGGGGCAGGCGCGCGCGGTTGGTCATGTTGGCGAGCTCTCTGGCACTGCAGGCGGGCGTGTCCGTCTCGTAGATGTCGTGGAAGCTGTTGTAGTCAACCTCGTAGAAGCCGTCCTCCAGCGTCAGCACCGGCGTGAAGCGGTAGCCCCACTTGATCTCGCTGCCGATGTATGAACTCCTCGCCTGGCACGTCATTCCTGCAAACACAATGTTGACATTTTAATTATATACAATTATAGGGCCTGAACCTATTGTTAATCCTTCAGATTATTCGCATATCCGTGGCTTTGCGGTCGTTATTGAGGTCGTTAACGTGCATAAAAACTCTCGAAACTCTTGAAACAAAAATGCAATATTGGCATAGCTCCTGGACCCGTGCGTTGCTCAAGGGCTCTATAGCGCTACCTAAGGTGAAAACAGAGGCAAAATTGAGTTCCACCGAATATCCAGAAACTTGGTGGGAAGATGTTGTAGACCGAGACGAACAAAAAAGTCCACCGTAACCATGGCCTCAACTCAACCCCCGACATACCGACATAGACATTTGTCCTGGACACAAGTAGAGGATTCAAAGTGAGGTCAGGGAACTGCTGCCCCCCTGCCCCCCCCCCAACGTGCCTGGGAGAGGGCCCCATCATGACTGTGTGCAGTCCTAGTTAAAGTTGATATCAGTACAATTCTTTCTGAACAATCTCTGCCTCTGCTTGTATAAAGGACACTGTCACGTTATCACAGACTGTCTCTGTCTAAACTTTGATACAATTGTTATATACCATCTGCTCCTGGTCTCTACCTCACCATTTTCCCTTTCACCACAACCTGTCTTGGCAGATGCTTCACACATCTGTGGGTCTGGTTCTGTCAGAGAGTCCTGTGAGAGCTCCTCACAGTTGTTTCTTTTTAAAAATGAAAAATAAATGAGTTGGTCATGTTGAGCCCAGGTGCATCTCAAAGTGCATAAAATCAAAAAGGTGCACAATATTAGCAACAGCAGTTGTTTTCTCAGTGTTGCTGGGGGAACCACAGTTGCTTTTGGGGCCGCATGTGGTCCGCGAGCCGCCATTTGCGTAGCCTGGCTGTAGAGCATCACCAGTTTAAGTGTCTCAAATTAACACTTAATGACACCACTTTGCGTAAATGTTCTTAATCACATTTCACCAGTGATTTCCTGAGCCTGTTCCTCGTGTTCTGCTCTGCATCAGCGCTGAGAGGCGTTTCCTGTGTGAGCCTCAGGCAGAAGCTTCCAAACATGCTTTATTATATTTATCAAAGCGGCGGTGGGGGGTATAACGCAGTTATTGGACTTAATAAGACGCCAAATTTCATGGAAACGCCTTCAATATTCATCAAGAATGGAGATGTTCTCACGGTGATGCCAGAGGATCAACAGAGTGATTATAATTCAATCCAAGGAAATGACTGTGAGACACAAACAGTGAGTGTTTGTGTGGTTTGTACAGTTTGTAAAATCCTCAATCGCTTGATCGCTCTTCGGAAAACATCACAGCAATTAAATTAGGTTAGATTTAATAAGATGCTCGGTCAGTAATTATCAGAATAAAGTGCCTTTAAGCCGAGTCATAAAGGAGGAAAACAGTTGAGCTAATTCAGAGAAATAAGTGGAAAAGGGAGGAAGAAAAGTCAGGAAATCAGCAAAGTCAATTAGATTATTGTTAGTGGGTGAAATCTGCCGCTCATGAGGCCTTTAACTCTAATCCCACCCATGAGGCCTTTAACTCTAATCCCACAGTCTGTAAGTGTTTGTTTACAGCCACCATGGCTCAATCCCAACGCCTCACTCTTCTTCTCTTCTTTGACTTCTAAAACTTAAGTACAGTTTACATCAGAAAATGACCTTTGATACTTAAATACATGAACTTTTTTGACCAAAGTCATTCTCTGGTAACTGACCGAGACACTCACCTGTGGCCTCCACCATTCCCTCTAAAATCACCACGATTTCCAGCTCGTCCTTGGCCAGGTGAGCTTGTGAGATCTCCCAGAAGGGGCTGTTCTGGTTGATCTCGTGGCAGATGATGAGCGGCGACACCAGGAAGAGTCTGTCGTCTCCTGTGCTGTAGCCCACGTTTATGTCCGTCTGATTCAGAGGGATGAACTCCCCCTCCTTGGTCTGCTTGGACTTGATGAGCTTGGCCCGGATCGACGCCTCCACGATGTGCGAGTTGCGCAGATCTCCGACCCGGAACATGAGGCACAGTCGTCCGTCTCTCATGGAGATGACGGCGTTGGTGGAGAACACCAGTGTCTCCGCTCGCTTCTTGGGCTGCGAGATCTTCACAAACATGCAACCCACCATGAAGGCGTTGACGATAGACCCCAGCACCGACTGAATCAAGAGCAGGAGGATGCCCTCGGGGCATTGGTCCGTGATGACCCTGTATCCGTAACCGATGGTGGTCTCCGTCTCGATGGAGAACAGGAACGCCGATACGAACCCGTTAAGGTTGTTGACACATGGAGTCCACTGATTGTCCGCTATGTGGTCCAGGTCGCCGCGTAGATACGCGATGAGCCACCACATGAAGCCAAAGAAGAGCCACGTCACGGTGTACACCAGCACGAAGATGAAGAGGTTGAACCTCCACTTCAGGTCCACCAGCGTGGTGAAGATGTCCGTCAGGTACCGGTACGTCTCCCGCACGTTGCCGTGGTGGACGTTGCACTTCCCGTCCTTCTGGACGTAGCGCTGGACCTTCCTTGTCCTCTCCATTGGCGCCAGACGTTTGGGCAGATCCTCGCGCACCTGCTTTGGCAACTTGGGCTGTCTGATGATGGCAGGGCTCTCCACATCCTGCTCCATGGGGGTTTCTAGGGAAGTTCAAGCCTGCGAGAGAGAGAGGAAACAAGGCGGTGATCACTGGTATTGTTGTGAAGAGCGATGTCCAACAATTAAACACCTGGACAAAAATAAATAATAAATACAGCATACGATTCATTGGCTCTCTGGTTGCCTAACAACCAAAGACAACGTCTGGTAACACTGTGTCTGTAGCTCTGTGCTGCCAGGCTAAGGAGAGGCTGCTTGTAACCTTCTACAACGCCACCATTGAGAGCATCCTGACGTACTGCATTACAGCGTGGTTCGCAGGGTGCTCTGCAGCAGACAGGAGAGCGCTACAGAGGATCATAAACACAGCCCAGAGGATCACGGGGTGCTCTCTGCCTAACCTGGAGACTATTGCCAGCTCTCGCTACCGAAGCAGAGCTGGAAACATCATCAAGGACTCCTTCCACCCAGCTAACTACCTGTTCCACCTGTTACCCTCGGGCAGGCGGTACAGATCCCACAGAACCAGGACAAACAGGCTCAGGGATAGCTTCTTTCCCAGAGCCATCACAGAACTAAATAAATAAACAAAAGCAATTTTTTTTTTTTTTTTTTTTTTTTTTTTTTTTTTTTTTTTTTTTTTTATAGTGCAATAATCTGATGCTAGTGCAATAATCTGATGCTCAGTCACTTTGTTTACACAAAAACAGGACAATCACTTCTCTCTGCTGCTATATTTGTTATCTTGCTGCTATATTTTGTTATCTGCTGCTATATTTTGTTATCTCACGTTAATGTGTACATAGTCATAGTTTCTGGAAAAATGCAAATAACATTTCTTATTCTTATTTTATTGTTAATATTTTTATTTCTCTTTTAAAATTGTTATTTATAATTTGTATTTTGCACCAAGGGAGTGGCACCCAAATTTCGTTGTCCACAAAATAACGACAATAAAGGCTATTCTATTCTATTCTAAAGCTCCAGTGCATAACTTCTGTCATAGAGTACTAACAGGACTTCTATTATTAATCAATGACTGAATGAATCGTCAACTTGGTTGTAAGGGGGATTTTTCTGATTTTTCAGCTTCTTAAATATGAGTATTTTCTGGTTTCTTTACTCCATGAAAGAACAAAACCAAAAACAAGACATTTGAGAACATTTTTATGGACCAAGATAAGGACAGATTAATCGATGATGACATTCTTAGTTGATCTTGTAACATCTGAGTCATTTATCCTGCCAAACTCTGGAAATGATGATGTTCTCAAATGTCTTGTTTTTGTCCACAAACAAACAAAATGATTGAGTTTTTTAAGCTTTCTTTGTTCATATGGAGCAAAGAAACCAGAGCGTATTCACTTTAAGAAGAAAAAGAAAAAAGAATTCAAACTGATAATGGATTCATCGTTGCAGCACTGACACTGACAACATCATATCTAAATTCAGAGACTTTATCTTTGTCTCAAACATGTCATTGTTTAGGAAACTCTCCACAAACAAATGAGCTGCTTTTGCACATTTACCATCTTCATGTGTTTGAGTGACAGCTGCACAAACACCGTAAACACCAGATAACACGACTTCAAACAATACACCTCTTCCTCTGCATCACGACCACACACGCTGGAGTGGAGCTCGCAGATACTTTGTTCCACCGCTGCATCTGTGCAGTGACTGTGTCATAAACCTGCTACACTGTGTCCCTGTGACTCCTGCAGTGTTGTGTGGGTGTGCGACGCTAAATGAAGGTTATTCTAATGCATTCAGAACGCTCAGTGGGAGGCGACCATGTCTGGAAAATAAGATAATTATCCAACTGACAGCCAAACTAGAGATTTAACTGTGTGGAGTGAAGACGTAAAGCTACGACTACCGTTTTTTATCTCCACACTGTCACTACCTGTGGGTTTTATAATTGATTTTAATAAAGGTTTTAAATCTCTGACATTTTCAGAGAACCAGGCCTCCCTGTATCTCTAAAACAAGCTAAATCTCTTTTAAAAAACACTTATTTATAAGAGGGCCTTCATTTAATTAAATATGTATTACTTTTACTACATTATTTAACCTGGTTGTATTAGTTTTCTTCTGCTTTTATTGCATTTGAATGTTTTATCTTATCGTACCGTTGTTATTTTTGTTTTGTTCCATTGAAAGCACTTTGTAGCTTTGTTTTACGGCCTCAGAAATAGAAAATACACGGGTCACAACTCGGGGAGGAAAAAAATCATGATTATTTGGGTCAAAATTGAAATCACAATTATTTCAAACAATGACTCATTTACTTGAACGTGTTAAAAAATGTGGCTTTAAGTATGAAATATCAAATGAACCTTTTGATTTCATCTTAAAATAATTATAATAAAATATACAATATAAATGATTGTATATTGTACATCTCTTTAGTCACGCAGCATGTTTAATCCAGGGATTCCACTGAAACACCTGTGGGACAGGAAGTCCAAACAAAAGTGTCAGAACAAAAGCCTCCAGATTTGTAATAATCGCTATGTTTCGGTTGTAACGGTAATGGAAACACGAGTTTGGAGCGTCAGCGGGGATGAAAGTGGGAGCGCTGCGGTTACATTGTCATACACACCGTCTGTCTGTCTGTCTGCCTGTCTGTCTGTCGAGCACATTCCTCTAACACCATTCCAGAGGTGTGATTGTTTGAAACAATGTGACGTTCACACTCATTACACAACTGTGAGGAGGCGACAAAACCAGATGAGTTTCAACTCCTCTGACAAATATAAAATATGACAGCTGTGATTGTCTCAGGACTTTAAAACGATACTGTTACAGTAAAAGTACAAGCATGTGACAGGAAATGACTCTGGTACAAGTCAAATTCACTTTATTATATGATATGACTTCAGTGAAGTGACTGAGTGAGAGAGTGAGAGAGTGAGTGAGAGAGTGAGAGACTGGAAGGTTGTGGGTTCACTTCCTGGCTCTGCTCGTCTAAATATGTCCTGCTCGTCTAAACACTTGAGCCCATGTTGCAGCGTGTGAAAGTGTGAATGGTGATGAAAGATGTGTGAACATGTGAAAACGGTGGTGTAAAGCAGTTCATCAAGACTAGAAAAGCTCTCTATAAATACAGACCATAATACCAACTCCTCTTCTGGTTTCATTTGGTAGTAACAAGTAACAAAGAGAGTCAGAGGAAAAGGAAAAGTCTTACGATGTAAAAGATAATAAAGTCGTTTCACAGCTTTAGTCACAAAGCAGATTATTGGATGTATCTGAGGGCGGGGTTTACAAATGTGAGGTCATGGACCATAAACTGTGCACACAGATAAAAACCCTGCACTCACACACGTATACATATGTTTACACACTGATGTTTTCCTCCTCACTGACTCCAGGGAAACCATTCAGGATTTTTCTGTAACCGGTAAAGTTACTGAAACTTGAGAGAGGAGACTGACGTACTTTTCCACTCACTCTGTTTGTTTGTTAGTTTGTTTGTTTGTTTGTATGTTGTCCTGACAGACGGAGGATTATTATTAGTGCTGACTGTAAAGTGCTGTACGTTTACATCCACGTGAGTGCAGACGCGGCCTCGTCTGCTAAAGTCTGATGAATTATTCACTTCAGTCACTTCCAGGGTTTTCTCATAATTCATGAACTCTGAATATTCTATTAAAGCTGATGCTAATGCTGGTGCTTCTGCTTCTGCTGCTTCTGCTGCTGAAGCTGCTGCTGCGGCTGCTGCTGCTGCTGCTGGAACATGAAGGTTTTTTCCATTACTATGTTATAATGTCCAGTATATACAGAGCGGAGAAGAATGTAACAATATAGTGGGTCTTGTATCCTTTTTTCAGAACAACCTGGAAATACGTCACAGTTCAAAGTTTGCTTGGCTCGTTTTAATGACCAAAAACTAAAGAAAACGGTCTCATTTTGTGACTTCTGCACAATTATTGCTTCTTTATATCGCTACTGAAAATGCGATTTTAAAATTAATCCTAATTTTAACTAAAAAAAAAACAACACATTTTTTAAAAAGCCTAAATATAATATAAACCTGTAAACAAATGATAGAGAATCACTGAGTCTAAGGACATTTTCTGTTAAAGCAGGGCCCTTAAACTCAAAAAGACCTGGGGGCCAGTGAACTTCTAGGCTGGTCAAGTTTAGTGATAGAAATTAAATGCATCTGTAACAATGTTTGTCTTGATTTATAGTTCACAAAAAACAAAACTGTAAATAACAAAAACAGACAGAAATAAAAATAGAATCATAACATTAAGTCAATATAACAGTAATGAAAACACTAGACAAGCTTTTAAATGATTACATATGATTCAAATATAACCTAATATAGCTGTGAGTTTGAGGCTTAAAGGTGTAGTTTGTAACAAATACATTTTACTGCTGATTTAGCTCCACACGCTCGCTGTGTTTCTCTGTACAGCAGAGTTTTACACACATACTGTCGTCGTCTCACACTGCAAAGTTAACTTTTATAAAAACATAAAAATAAAAGTGAGTTAAACTCAAATCAGCGTGAATGAAACAAAGCGACCGAATAAAGCGGTCGCTAAGAGGTTTTGGACAGATTCCACCATCAGTGTTTTTTTACCACTGGAACAAACGGCCATGCTGAAGCCGCTCTCCGCTCTCCATTCACAGGGGAATATTATGAGCTTCGGCAGCAAGCGGTTTCCACGGCAACACGCGGCTCAGTCTGCCGAGTGCTCACAATATAGCAGGAATGCACTGGAAGGGGATTGGATAACGTTTGTCCGTTTCATCTGGTTTGAGAAAGGCCTGAGGACGTCCGTGTTTGTGTTTAAAGCTGACGTGAACGTGTGTGAACACAGGGATTATAATCCTGCAGCCTTTTCAAATCACGTTTGTCACGCTGGTGCTGACGCCAAAGAAGAGTAAAAACAACGGCGGTGAACACTTTAGCTGGTGTTTAGCTGGTTCTTTTAACTTACATACTCACTTTATTAGGTACACCTGTTCAACTGCTTATTGACTCAGATCTCTGACCAGCCAATCACATGCAGTGTGCTGAAGTTCCATGAGAAAAGAGCGGTGATGGAGTTGAATTTTCACACACAACAATCTGAGAAACTGACCAAAAAAAAAGAGGAAAACAAGGTGTCACTTGCAGTTTTCTCTGGAACGGTAAAATACCACATGGTAAAATCACATTTGGACAATCTGGTCACATCACTGTCACCGACAGGACAGTCCACAAGCTCCAACTGAGCTCCACAACTCCATCCGTCCTTCACGTCACACCTGTTCTGCAACAAAGCGACTCACAAGAGAGGAATAAGCTACGATGAAGAAGTCTGGGACAGTAAGTAAGTAAATAAGTTCTTTAGGAGAGAATTTAAGTAGACCAGCAACAGCTCCACTGGCTTCCGGTCACATTTCCACATCTTCAAGACCATCCATGACCTTTCTGACCTCTCTGACCTCTCTGACCTCCTCAGGTCAGCCTCGTCCATCAGCCTCACTGCATGGACACATTGACTCATTTCCTGTGTGAAAACCCACATGTTTTAAAACAGTTGATCTTTGCTGCTGCAGATTCTCTGATGTTTTACTTCAGCTCTGCTTTTACTGGCTCAGATTATCGCAGATTATCCTACTGCACAAGAGTTCTTTTACATTCAGTTGATTCTGAAAGGCAGTGGTGTCAAACGCATTATAGTTCAGTAAAATAACTGCATAATAACTGATAAACAACAACAACTCCACATTCTTCTCTTTGTTTTACATTTAGTATCTTTTTTTAAAATGCACAACATTTCTTGAGAGAAATAAGTGCAATTTCAGACATATTATTCCTAAATTGACCATTTACACGTGTGCATTACAACCTACAGATCACAGTGGATCTTCAGTATAAAGCCACCAACATCTGGAAGAGCAAAATATAGTATTTCACATTACGATTAGATTCTAATACGTGACTACGGATAGGACCCTCTGGTGGGCCAGTTCTGGCCCTCGGGCCATATGTTTGATACCTGTGCTGTAAGGTCTCACGAAAGGTGCCTCTAAATAACAGCTTTACAAGTCACTAGTTTGTGTGTTTGTGTGTTTGTGTTGCGTCTAAAACAAAGTGCCGTGCCGTGCCGTGCCGTGCCGTGCCGGGACCATGTGGTGTAAAAGCAGCATTAGGTGCTGATGATTCCACCAGGAGAGATTAATGTTGCAGAAAAAGCCCCAACTCAATTAATGTGGGGAAAAAAATGAACGTTACTCCAACTTCCGGATCCAGGTGAGCTGAAAATAGCTCCCTCTGTGAATCAGAGGCCACTAATGAATCTCGTGACGGAGCATAATTGAATCATTGAAGGTCGCAGACGAGCATCAGTCATGAGCAGCGACGATGATGATGGTGGTGCTTCAGCGGGACCAGGAAATGAGTTTTTTTGGGAGGAAGCTCAGACGCTCGCTGTGGGAATCACGTGTGAACTCAGGGGGAAAAACACTCATTTTTGGTTCCGTTTCTATTTCTGTTTTTCATTATCAGCTGTTCGCCCGACCGCTCGCCACATGTGCTCAGAAATGGGCCGAGGATATTTTTAGGCAGCTGAGCATCACAGAGACACGTTTTTATTTATTTATTTATTTATTTATTATTTTATTATAAGACATTACTCTGAAGGGTCAGGTTTTATTATCACTGCAGACATTTATGTCGAGTCAGGTTTCCACGAGTGAGTTGAACCCAAAATAACTAAAGTACATAAGTGGCAGCCAGGACTAGTTCTCTAAGGTCATGGTTCTCAAACTGTGGTACGTGTACCAGCAGTGGTACAGTAGCTTCCTCTGGGTGGAACTGGGAGTGAAATCAAAAACTACTGTTTATACCAGGGTATGTGACCAGAGTGTTTTTAAATTAAACAATAAGAATAAGAGTCACTTCAAATGTCATGATACCAGTGAGTGGATGTGAGGAAGAGGAGGAAGACGAGAGAGCCAATGATCTCAGTGTGTGTCGCTGACGTTGTATTTTAACGTTGTTACTGAGAGAGCTCCGTGTTTTCTCAGGTGGTTCAGAACCAGCGCTGTTTACTTTTTAGACCAGTACTTTTACTTTTCACCATTAATTAGCTGCTTATTAGCATGCAGATAAGTAACATATTGGCTCTTAATGAGTCATTATTAAGTCATTATTAATGCATTATCCTACATGCTACATTAACTAAGAGTTTTCCCTGAATAACCTCAGAATTATTGCTCATTAGTAGTAAGTAAGGAAGTTGTTGGTATATGAATGACGACTTTATAAGGTGGTAGTATCACAAGAATAGGAAAAGGAGGCAACTTTAGATTAGGGAACATGAAGTGGTGAATAATTGTAAATAAACTACTAGTGAATTAGTGAACAAGATGTCACTTTAGTATGAGGAACATAGACTTCAGTACTTGTAGTTTTGTGTTTTGTTATGTAAGAACAGACCATGTGTATCACAGTGTTACTTTATATATTTCATTATTTTGTCATTTGCAGACTAAACTAACTAAACTACAAATTCATATTATTTTTTCAAACTTGTAAACGTTCAGATTTTAAAAGTGAGAAGAAACAAAAGATGGATTGTTTCCAAACAATTGGTTTCAACTTAAAACGTGTTCAGGTCACTCTTTTATGACATCACGGGCTCCAGATGATGTTTTTGTGTGAAAACATTCATCACCAGCGACTCGTGCTTTCTGATGACGACTGATTAGATCAGCTGTTTAAATAATCTCATAATAATAATAATACTAATAATAAAATGTTTAAGAGCTCAGTATCTCCTTCATTAGGCTTCATTTTTAACTCATCGTTTTCTCTATCAAAAAGCACTCTATAAATTACATTCTTCATTATTTTTACCATATTTGAGTCACTGTGTAGTGGTGTGGGGAAACACGTGTCATATATATACATATTTATATACATACAGTATATAAAAGGCAGAAAAAGGCAATCAAATGAATAAATAACGCAGGATATAGAGACAAACACATGAATGAACTCAATAATAATGAACGGCAATAATAATTCAAAGATCCAAGAAATGATTTACTTCCAAATAAAATAAAGATGTTGTTTAAATAGAATTTAAGAAGGAAACTACATTTGAAAATGTATGTGTGCTAGGGCTATTATTATTATTATTATTATATATTATAATATAACACGACCGGAACACAATGCCGGACTCACTCTCAGAAAACTTCTCTGACTTCTGATCACATGATGATGTTGAGAAGAGTCCATCACAGAGGAAAGAGGGGAGTCCCCGAGGAATTGAAGTGTTTTTCCATCAATTCTATAGCTGCTTAAGTGAGTCTATTAAAAGTAAAAGTTAAGGATTGACCATAAAAGAATCAATTATTCATCACTTTACCGTCAGACTTTATCTTAATGTGGAACAATAATTTAAATCATGGCCACATAATCTATCTATCTATCTATGTATTTATGATTCTTTTATAATACATACTGTTAATAGTATATATGGTACTTTAGACTTGCAGTAAGTAAAGGAATAAAAGTATTGAGCATAAAAGAAACAATAACATTCTACACATCTATCATGTTCTTCTTTGAGAACTCATAGATGATGAATAATAATTAAAATGAGCTGCTCTAGTCAGTTATACTATATTTTAAGATCTTATACATCATATATCATCGCTCTCTTCATCAACACGGGCAGAATTACACAGGTTATGTTTTCTAAGACGAGGAAAAACACCTTATAATGTAATTATATAATGATAGTGATTTTTAGGCTGCCCGTGTGTCCGTCTCTACACTGTTGCCACAGAAACGTGTTTGTGAGCAGGTTTAAGACAATAAAGATCAGGTGCATCTGCAGGCAGGAAGCACACGGGGAGATTTCCCGTTGTCATGGAGACGAAGGTGATCCAGATAATGGTAATAATAATAATAGCAGCAGCAGCTGAAGAAGAAGAAGCAGCAGCAGCAGCAGCAGCAGCTTCCTGGTGTTGGTTAATGTTCTGCCTTAAAGCATCATCATCATCATCGTCACGGCTACAGTAGGTGATGTGACGTGAGGCCTGCACGCGCTCATAGCCTTCAACACCTTCCAGCTCCTTCCATTCCCCTCACCCTGTCATCAACTTAACGCGTTCATATTAACCCCCCAAAAAATAAGAAGAAGAAGAAGAAGAAGAAGAAAAGAGAAAGAAGAGAGAGGAGAGTGTTGATGACAGGGTTATGTAACGAATCCTTCACATGGAACAAATGTTGCCATTTAACGATCGCGTCAAGATCAGCTGAGGCACAAGTACACACACACACACACACACACACACATACATTACCTTGTGCAGCTGATCGATTCACTCACTCACCCGCTCATCTTCTGTCTCTTTGTTCCCGTGAAAAGGAATGAATAAAAAAGGAAGGAAAGATCATCATCATCATCATCATCATCCTGTGTTAGTGAAGATCAGCGCGCGCTGTGCGATCACTGAGAGGAACGAGGAACTCTCTCTCATCCTCCTCCTCCTCCTCCTCCTCTCCGCGAGAGAGAGAGAGAGGGAGGGAGGGAGGGAGGCGGATAAATGAGCTAATAACCAATAACCGGGTCTGGATTACCAACCGGTGCAAGTGAGCAAGTACACTTTACTTTTTTATTTACATTTAAAGCTTTAAAGGTTTCAAACTGAACAAAGACACAAAATCACTATTAATAAAATGAATGTTTTAACCATAAATAAAGATTTGATATCAAAGAACATGCATGTAAACACAGTGTGTGTTTAAGAGTAAAAATACACTTTTTATAAACTGTGTGAGTTAGAGTGAGTGAGTGAGTGGTCTTTCAGTCTAATAATAAAGTATTTGTCAAATTAAACCTTTTACCTGATGGTGGCGCTGCAGCAGTAGATTTCAGTCCCTGCTGAAAAACAATGAGTTAATATGATTTGTTTGTTGCCAACAAATAAACTTTAATAATTGAACTCACCTTAGATTCTGTGGTTCATTTAAATGTAAATGTGTCTTAAATAATAAAAAACAATCTTCACAGGGTTTTCTTTTTAATAATTAACGTGTCCTCATGTCATCTATGTTGTGACTTCTGGCTATTTGAGTTGACAATAATCCCATTATCTGTTGAATGCAGACATTAATGTGTTCATTACAGCCACAAACACACACACACACACACACACAGAGAGATTACTTTCATACAGTTTTTAATTTAAACATAAATTATAAAAAATCACACGTTGCGTCTTCACTACAAACTAAATGCAGACGACGGTCGACAGCTTCCTAGAAGCTAACAGAGAAGTGAGATAAATAACGATATTTAAAAAACATTCCGATCTATCATCAGTTGTGCTCCGAAGCGCGTTCTCTCTACAGCTGTGTGAGGTCAAAGGTCAAAACGGAAACATCACAAGGTGCTCGGGGATTTCATCATCAAGTACAGTAGGAAATACTTATTTAACTTAAGTCTGGATGCTCGATATCATATGGTTAAGCTATTTTTTAAGACATTAAACAACTACTTAAGTTGTTAGAATTGAGATTATCTCTCACACACACACACACCTGCTAATTTACACGACTGTGCAACAACTTCAGCGTGCTTCACTCTGAGTGACTGTGGGGACAGGACATGTCCACACATGATAAATAAACGTGAAGACAAAAGCACACCCACGTCTTTATAAAAGCCACTCAGCGGGAGGTTTGCATAATTAAAATATACTCTGTTTATCCAAAATCACCGGCCTCACACGTCATCTCTGCTTCTCCACACAAACCGCAATTAATTCACCGTTTTAAAAACATGTCAGTTTGTGCCTGTGAAGGTTTTTTAGTCGTCTTCAGGACTTCAGGATTACGGACGACTGGACTGGATCTTTACTCGAGCGAGTCCGGCCGCCGATAAACCACATCCTGAACTTCAGTCTACTTTCTTTCTGACTCTTAATGTTAATTATATTCAGCGTTTACTGCGAGGTTCACTCAACGTCAGTCCTGGAAATAGGATGAATCAGTCCTGAACCTGATCACATCTGAATCCAGACCAGGTCAAAGCTACAGCTGGACTAATTAAAGAAAAATAAATAATACAAATAAAAATAAATCTCAAATAAATTAATGTCATAATACTAAGAATAATAAAGTTAAGGGCTCTCGCGTCCACCCTCACTCACTAAACACGCTAAAATTACAGAAAGTCGCCGGATGATTTATTTAGTAAGGGGGCACTTCCTGTTTCCGTGGCTAAATGGCGGCTAAATCCAAAATGGCCGACTTCCTGTTGGGTCATGTTTGTGTCCGTAAACATATTCGGAGTCAGTCTCTCGTGTAAAGGATGAAGTTTCGAGACGATCAGTCAATGAAGGGGGAAGTTACAGGTCACTTCCTGTTGCCAAACTTGACCACGCCCTTTTGAATGTGCGTAATCTGTCGATAACGTAACCAACACATTTTTTTAATATCGGTACGTCAAACACGCTCAGAGGAGTTTGTGCATTTACGAAGCATGCAAAAACTCCAAAATGGACGCCAAAATTCAAAATGGTCGACTTCCTGTTGGGTCAAATTTGTGTCCATAGACGTGTTGGGGGTTGGTCTCTCATGTCGGACTCTCGTCTACAGCCAAGTTACAGGTCACTTCCTGTTTCGTGGAGTTAGGTAGCGTGCAAAATCACCAAAATGGCCGACTTCCTGTTGAGTCGAGGCCGTGGTCTCAACAGACTTTTGTTGTTCGTCTTGGGCGGCGACAAGTTTCCACCAAGTTTCGTGCAAATTTAACTTAATGTCAGCTCGCTCCATCCACGTTTCGCCTCAAGGGGGCGCCGTAGAGCCCTGGGTCGGAGTTTTTAACGCACGTTAACGCGCTCAAAAATGACCAGAATAAACCACGGGAATAAAAAGAATAATAATCTGTAAACGAGATTAGCACGTTAGCATGGGCTGCATTTCTCAGACGGTGTCTGGATTGAGTCACAGTCCTGCTCAGTGGTCAGATCACGTTTGTTCTGTTGGAAAATGAGTCCAACGCAGAGTCCCTCATAAGTTTGAATAATTTAAAGGCAAAAATCAGAATAATAAACAATTGCGCCGAACCATTCCATGACAAATTCTGTCCCAGATGGATAGAATAGCACAGATTATCTGGATTACTGAAGGAAAGACAGAACAAGTATCTCATCTTTGTTGTCTCCGTTAACGTCCACAGGAGACTACAAATCTCTTCTGTGAGACACTTGTGTTTTGGTGATTGGAGACATATTCTTGTGTCTCGTATGTCACTGAGTGACTGTGAGCTGGACTCTGGACTCTGAGTGTTGGTCTGATCGTAGAACTGTGTCTGAACAGAAAACACAAACAGATGTGCCTGAAATGTGTCATGAAGCGTCGTAAATTTGAAGATGACTGGACTTTCCTGACTGTAACAGAACAGCAGGTGCTGACGGACATTTTAATCCTCCTCCGATCAGTAAAAACAGGATTTCCATGGTGTTACCGTAACCGTGGTGATACCACGACAGCGCAAGTGTTAATAACCAAATGTTATTAGGTAAACCTGATTAAATGGGTCCGTCGCACACTTCCTCCACGTCTGTGAAAAGAATCCAATAAAAAAAAAAAAAATGATGCTATATAAATACTAGAAACTAAAAATACTTTCATTCCTATTGAATAATATTGATTTGATTCCTTGGCTGAGAGAAAACATGAGGGCTACAGAAACGTAAACACCTTCCTTTTCTGTATAAAAGGGAAAATAACGCAGTTGAACACAAACACAAGCTTCAACATCTTCCTATAAAACCAGAACTGAACGATAACATCCCTCACTGTTGCATTAGTTTGGGTACAGACGTTCCTAATAAACTGAATTTATCCATCAGAACATAATTTAAAGGGTTCCCTTTTTCAGTCGTCAGCAAAAAAAATATTGGCAACTTCAATACAAAAAACCAATATCAGCTGAGTTTATATAAAAGAAGGGAACATCCGTCCTTCTGAGTGTCCACTTCACCACCACGTGATCTTAAACTCGTAGATGGGCCTCTTGCAGTAGTAATGGTTGATAAGGTGCTTGTCGCAGACGCCGATGCACTGCTGCTCGGCGGTGATGCCGCGCTCCGACAAGTCGCTGACGATGCAGTGCAGCAGGTCGTACACGTCGGCCACCGCCTCCCACGGCCCGAAGGACACGTCCACCTCGCAGTGGTGCTCGAACAGCTTGGCCTCGTTGTCCGAGCGCTCGAAGCGCAGAGAGTTAAAGAGCGGGCGCTCGTAAGGCGTGATGGGCATCTCCTCCTTGTACACGCAGATCTTCAGCTTGGCGAAGCGCGCCTTCTTCTGCATCGCCCTCAGTTTGGCAATCTCCACGATGCGCTCCAGATTGTCTGAGACAAAAATAAACACACGTATATGAACGCCAGTAGGAAATCATTTCGTATTCAGTCCTGCCAACATCTGAACGACTCCGCTCGTTCGTACACGAGCGCCGCGTCAGTGAAGACCTGAACCCACCTCTGTAATAAGGCAGCAGATCGAGGAAAGCTTGTCTCACTTTCTCTCCGGTGAGCGGCTGAACGTCCTCCAGGCTGTCCAGCAGCGGGCCGATGGCGTAGTACTGAGCCTCGCGGTGCACCGCTCTCGCCCGGTTCCTGTGGGGAAGCTCGCCCTCACGGAGGAAGTTAAGGATGTCGCTGAGGACAGAAAACAGCCAGAGTGAATTAAACATGTCCACAAAAATCTGAAGTTTGAGTTTTTAAGCAATGAACACAAAGAAGGGGCAACAAGAACAATTTTAACCCATAAGAAGACACAATATTAACTCTGTTCATCTAACCTGAGTAACAAACCTTCTCAGTCCATCAGTGGCTTCTACCTCACGTGTGCTGACTCTTATTGGCTACATCATTACCGGCACGTTATCCAATAAAATGAAGGAGTTAGTTTTCCTGTGAGCAGGAGAGCGGCGTCAACCATAGACTGTCACTTTCAACCAGACGCATAATCTGAGGCTAGTTAGCGACTGTACGCGATATAACACTGTCAAATTTCATTTTAGTGTTAAAGAAGCAGGTGTGGGAGCAGATGACATGTCATACCGCCAGTAATTCACAGCAGCAGAAAAACTCAACAAAGGCAACTCGGTGAAAAGTCATCGTCTACGGCAGCAGAGGTTGTGCATTTATTATAGACCTTTATGTTATAGGTGACTCATCTTCAAGAGCTGTCATCTAAAGATGAGCCTACTATCCTTCCTGTCTTCATGTATAGCCTCGTTCTTCTGGAGGATTTTTTTTGTTGCTCTTTAATGACCTTTAATCTCCTACGTTACATTACATTAGTTAAATAAATAGAGAAAGACACAGACTCCTGAAAAGATGTATTTTCATTTTGCTTTTGTTTTGTGTAATGAGAAAAAAAGAAAGAAATTGTGGAGTTCAGGCTCAGGTCAAGATCTGTGTCCACTTCAGCACCATGGACAGCAAACAACACAAGACACAAGGGTGCATTATCTGTGTATCCTGGCTCCGCCTCTGATCAGTACGATGACTTCTTACTGGCTTGTAGTAATCAGAATTTTAACTGATTCTACTGTAAAGGGTCTTATTTTGTCCTTAAATGTCACTAAACCAGATACAACTGCTTATTTGTTCTCAAAACATAAACTTATTCAAGTTTTTGACCATTTCCACTTATCCAATCGACATAGTCTCCCTCCTGAAGCCAACAAGGAAATAAGAAATGATATATATGAATATTGATGATGACAGAAGCAGCTTCCACTGTGACTCAGCATTCCTCTGCTCCTGACAACACTGTGGCACCGTGTAGAAAATATCACTGTGGTAACAATGAAATCCTTGTGTGTTTATATCAACACAGTGGATTTCTGATTCTGTTACTTTGTAGCAAATGCAGAGGAAACATGTACAGCAGGAAAGCTGCTGCTGCTGCTCTTTCTGTGTGTGTGTGTGTGTGTGTGTGTGTGTGTGTGTGTGTGTGTGTGTGTGTGTGTGTGTGTGTGTGTGCGTGCGCTCACTCGCGTGCGTGCGTGTGCAGAATCCCCCATGGCTTTTTTATTGCCGTTCATCATCTCACAACTTCCCTCTGTCATTGTGTCTAAATACAAACCCTATCACGTGGACACACACACACACACACACAGAGACACACAGAGACACACACTGACATTCATACATCACTGACCTCACGTCTCCACATTCCGCTCATTACTACATTCCTAATTAAAGTCATTTGCTTTTCCTTTTTAAAGCAGAGCGATGCAGAGCTCCAGGGGAAGATGATGCAGCTCCACTTTATCTCTTTTGAAATTCAGTGCAATAGACGCTCAACAATTACAGCACTTTCACACTTTACAGTTCCCCCCTTATCGCGATCTGAGCTGTTACTAAAACGTGATGTCGTCAGAGAGCGACGTCACTGAAGAGTCAACAGCGCGACTCATGACTCAAAGAATCAAAAAATCAAAGCCAACAATATTCAACTGTAGATCAAAGTTAAAAACACTTTATTACAAAAACAAAGATTATCTTACTCCATGTGACATCACCTCAGGCGTGCTTCTCAGTCTTCTGCATTTTAAATTCTTGTATTCATTTTTTAAACCTCCATCTACTGTGTTGAACTTGTCCGTTTAACCTATTTGTGTTTTTATCTTCTTATTTAATATAATATGTAAAGTGATCTTTAGTGTAGTATTATTATTTAATGGAAAACGATCAGAGCCTGATAACAAACCAAGTCGAGTCGAGCTGTACAGTGGAAATGTCGACAAAAATGTGTTGACACGTTGTCGTCGAATCTATTTTAATTAAAAACACCATCACGAGCAAAGCACGTTCAATAACTGCAATGCACAACAGGAAGTGCAGGGGGCAGTAAGCCCAGTTCTCGCATTGTACACAAGTGCTTTCTGAACCATCAAAGAGTCTATATTGTGATGATCGCGTCACTACGTGTTATCGTGCAGAGTTTATGCAGAAAATGATTGTGACTAATCAACAAAAAAATAAAAAATAACCATTAGTCGCAGCAGACGTGGAAGTGAATCCTAATTATCTGACTGTAAACTCTTCACCTGCAGGCTTTTTCAAACCGTTTTACAAAAACAACAGCTTTAATAATAGATTGTTTTTTTACTGCTGCAATCAGGACTCACTGTGTGCAACACTTTTGTGACAGAGTTACAGAGAGAGAGACACAGAGAGAGAGAGAGAGACACACAGAGAGAGACACAGAGAAACAGAGAGCGACAGAGAAACAGAGAGAGACACACAGAGAGAGACACACAGAGAGAGACACACAGAGAGAGCTACAGAGAAACAGAGAGAGCGACAGAGAAACAGAGAGAGAGAGACACACACAGAGAGCGACAGCGAAACAGAGAGACACAAAGAGAGAGCGACAGAGAAACAGAGAGAGAGACACACAGAGAGAGCGACAGAGAAACAGAGAGAGAGACACAGAGAGAGACACAGAGAAACAGAGAGAGACACACAGAGAGAGCGACAGAGAAACAGAGAGAGACACAGAGAGAGCGACAGAGAAACAGAGAGAGAGACAGAGAGAGCGACAGAGAAACAGAGAGAGACACACAGAGAGAGCGACAGAGAAACAGAGAGAGAGACACAGAGAGAGACACAGAGAAACAGAGAGAGACAGAGAAACAGAGAGAGAGACACACAGAGAGAGCGACAGAGAAACAGAGAGAGCGACAGAGAAACAGAGAGAGAGACAGAGAGAGCGACAGAGAAACAGAGAGAGACACACAGAGAGAGCGACAGAGAAACAGAGAGAGAGACACACAGAGAGAGCGACAGAGAAACAGAGAGAGAGAGACACAGAGAGAGCAACAGAAACAGAGAGAGACACACAGAGAGAGCGACAGAGAAACAGAGAGAGAGACACACAGAGAGAGCGACAGAGAAACAGAGAGAGAGACACAGAGAGAGCAACAGAAACAGAGAGAGACACACAGAGAGAGCGACAGAGAAACAGAGAGAGACACACAGAGAGAGCGACAGCGAAACAGAATGACACAAAGAGAGAGCGACAGAGAAACAGAGAGAGAGAGACACAGAGAGAGAGCGACAGCGAAACAGAGAGAGAGACACACAGAGAGAGCGACAGAGAAACAGAGAGAGACACACAGAGAGAGCGACAGCGAAACAGAGAGACACAGAGAGAGCGACAGAGACACAGAGAGAGAGACAGAGAGAGTGACATAGACACACAGAGAGAGAGAGAGAGAGAGAGACAGAGTCTCTTACCCGAAATACATCCCGTCTCGATCGATAAAGTAGCGTCCCTCGGCGTCGCGTGGGATGTAGTGGCGTCCGCTGAACATGGCGGCCAACATGGTGTCGTCGTAGCGCCGCAGCGTGGACAGACGCGTGGTGAAGTACATGCCGCCCACGTTCAGAGAGATGACCTCTGGAAACTTCACATGAAGCAAGAAATAACAAGAAATAACAAGAAATAACAAGAAAATCAGCAGCAAATGACAACATATGACAACAGTAACGACAACATACGGTGGCCTGGAAGTGCAAACTGTTATTACAAAATGTGAAACACTTTTATAAAATCCTAAAACAAATGTACAAAAACCAACAGTCCATGCTGAAAATGACCCGGACGTGATCAACTAAGACTATTTAACCATTTACACAATTTAACAGTTACTGCCAAGACGAGGCTTGTGGAATGACATTAAAACGTTTATTTTATTTTATTTTATTATCTCATACAGTGAACGCTGTGAGTTTGATATAAGAAATCGTAAGAAAACGAAGGCTCTTATTTTGAAAACCAGGTTGAAAGGAACAGCATCCGTGTGGAAATGCATGTTTATTATTGATCATCTTTATCTTTACTGCATTTAAAGCCATAGTTCATAGTGAGTAAAGAGGATGATTGTGCTGCAGCTGTGTCAGCGACGTTCACCAGAGGACTCACTCACTCACTCATTAACTCCGGTCATGTGACACAAGTGTTAACCAGTAATGACTGGGCCCATCTATATGGACTCTATTGTTTTCCATCTGCTGGTTGTGTCTTCTATCCCAGTTTGTTCACTAGTGTGTGAACTTAATCCACGCACAAACCTGCACACTAATGAACTCTGACCTGTGTGTGTGTGTGTGTGTGTGTGTTTGTTTGTACAGCACACACTTTAAAACAAAGGCTTAGACTTTGCACTTTCTTCTCGTCCACCATTTTGCCCTCACCAGCAAACCAGTGTGAACTTCTGCATTTTTGAAGTGGAGGCTTAACGTGCAATAACAAATGTCACCATGAGATATCTATCTATAGTGAATCTGACCCATGTATTTATCCATACTTTTGTTTAACCCGTAAGAGTTCCTTTAAAAAAAAAAAACAACTTACCAGTTTGTTCCTAGCGGCACAAAATGTCACCTTCCCCAAAACTACAAAAAAAAAAAAACTACAATAATTTCCATAAAATACACTTCAAGGAGAATTTGATAATAATTATCATTAGGGTCTGGGATGAGTCAATAACTGTCAGAAACACTGATTTTGATGCATTGTTATTTTTTTGCAGATTTGAAAAAAACAAACAAACCCACAGCTGATTTTCCATCGCGTGATTACAGTGCAAAGCGTGACACCTGTGATACACTTGGTGTCACTGCCCCGCGACTTTGCTGGCCTGCACACAGGAAGTCATTCATTTTATGTATCCACTGATGAACGCATGATGGGGGGAAAAATACTGGTAAAGCCAGATGACTGCAACAGGTACATTCAGCCACAGTGGCTGCTGGGAGATTAACTTAGCATATGTGCTACATTTGGTAATGACACAGGGAGGGGAGGGGAGGGAGTTACGTACTGGAGCTTTAAGACTGTGTCAAACAAACATGAGAAGACAACACTTGCATCATCATCATCATCATCATCTTCATATTTCATCATTCTTTTCTACTGTGATGAAAACGTGTGTGTTTTGTTATAACTGGTGATGGATGACGTTGTTCAGAGTCTCTGAAGCACAACATTCTGGTGTGTTTGTGAGTACGTGAGCCACTTTAATGTGATTACGTGAGTCCAGTGTGAAGCGGCCTACTGTACCTCCTGCTCCTCCTGGCCGCTGAGGGCGGAGCGGAACGCCTTGCTGCCGCCGCCGCTGCTGCTGCTGCTGCGGCCGCGGCCGCTGAGCTTCGGCGAGGCGGCCGCTGGCTTTCGGAACTCGTCCTCCGCAGAGTCCGAGCCAGACATGGCATCGCTCGGTTTCTCGCTGCTCCCCGTGCCCGAGAATACCACCATCACTCTGGGTAGAGGCAGCGTGCGTCTCTCCTGGATGAAGCGCCTCACCCGCGTCGTGGCGGCGGGCAGCAGCGGGCTGAAGGACGGGGAGTGGCGCTCCCTGCTGCCGCTGCCGCCGCTGCTGCTGCCGCTGACATCAGAACCGTCAATGGAGCCGACGGAGCCATTCTGCTGCATGCGCGCGACAGGACAGCTCTCAGATCACGAGATGATGGCACGAGCCACAGCTGACAGCAACAACAAACAAACAAACGGCTACTACCGCTGCCACTACCGCGCGGCAGCACAGGGTGGCGCTCGAGTGGCTGCAGGGGACACGCCCAGCTTCTTTAAAACCCCGCAGCGGAAGCGAATAAAGTCCGCGTTTAAAAAATAAAACAGGAATATAAATGTGGTTTCTTCTCAGTGTTGTTGTTCTCTCGCGCTGGGCCCGGCCGCGCTGTCGTCGGTCTCACGTGATCGTGACGCCGTCTGTTCACCGTCATGACGTCACGAGGTCGCCACGAGTGAGTGAAGTCACAAAACTGGGATCGTTTTAAAAAGAGCAGGGCATAATCTGGGGCCCAATCTGGGTCACGGGGTTGCTGATGCTAATCCCAGTTGACAATCCCAGGTACTATGGAATTAGATGTGTGTCAGTATTATTAAACACTTTTGAAACACAAAACAGCATGGATCCTGAGATTAAGGCCAGAGTTCTGAGATTAAAGCCAAAACCAGAAAAATATCCATATTCTGAAATTCAAAGAATCAGTATTCTGAGATAAAAGGTAACATTGTGAGATTAAAAGTCAGAATTCTGAGAATTAAATTTGAATTCTGGGGGGGGGGGGGAAGTCACAATTCTGAGTATAAAAGTCAGAAATCTGAATTCTGAGAAACAGGAAATGCACAAACATAGTGAGACAACTCTTTTTAATTTCTTACCGCTTTATTCTCCAGATGAAAGTCACAGAGTTAATCCCACTTGACAGCCTGGACCCTGCTCACATCATCACCGTTCAAGTGACCTCTGCATGTTTGTGGACTGTGGGAGGAAGACCATAATAAAGACCATAATAATCCCCAGACGTGGACCACAAATGTCCCCGAGTCGTCTCTGTCATCCTCATCTTCATCTTCATCATCATACACACTGGGGTTTATTTAACGACATCTGCTGCAGGTCAGGGGTTAAATGAACACAGGTGACAGTAATGAACACGAGTCATGTGATCAAACTGTGTCAGTGGAACAATGACAGGAACAAGTGTAACAAGAGGATGTAAACTTCAAAATAAAACAGGAAATAGTAAAAGTATAAGAGTTCTGTTATAATTTGAACAAAGCTGTGTCACACGTGTTTGTTAGGTTTTCTTTCTTCACACATTTCTATGACATTTATACTTTTATTTGTACTTAACTGTGAAGTAAAGTAAGACAACAGTTAAGGGGAAACATCACACACACACACACACACACACACATCACTTTGAGGCGTGTCGTTTGTGAGTCCATCTGAGGAGGTCTGATTTGTCTTCACTGAGGCGGATGTGGCGAGGTGTTGAAAGAGGAAACACAGACACTGACTCTCTTCTGCTGCTGCTGCTGCTGCTGCTGCTGCTGCTGCTGTTAGTGAAGAATGACGGCAGCTGGACCATGGAAGGTAACACAATAACTAACACACTAACACACACCAACAACATGAAAAACATCGAGCTTATACAACAGATGAATAATATCTCAGATGTGAATGATGTAAAAACAGATCCTGGTTCACGTTGTGTTGAGTAGAAGTCAAAAAACCTTTAAAAATACTTTTGTCGAATGGTTTAAAGACACTTAATAATATGTAAATGTTACATATTATGTTACATTTACTTCATTACTGTGTATTTACTGGTTATTGTGGCTCATAATCCACAACAGAACATATAACAGAATATCTGCTGCACAGTTTTCTTTTGCAACATTATTACAACATAAACGTGCAAATGAATGCTTTCATGGTACCAATGGACCATGGTGTGATGGCATAATTCTACTGTTACATTTCCCTACTATTGTTTTGTATATTTTTACATTTACAAAAATGTTTTAATGCCTGTGTAATGTTATTCTTTACTTTAACTCGGTGTGACTTCTTCCACTGCTAAAAATGTGTTAAACTTTGCTTTGTTTAACTTGCTAAATTATGATCATTCAGTAATATTCTATGCACAAATATCACATTTTCTTCGGGAAGAAGAAAATCCACAAAATGGAAGCAGAAAGTTTGCTTTTCATTAAAAAACAACAACACTGGAGTTCATGTGAAACAAAGACAACACATTTTAATGTAAAATAAATAAATAAATCCCAATCTGAAGATCACTAGGGAAAGTTTAGAAGAAGATTAGACGTTCTTTCTTGAGGACGTCTGACGTTCACTCATATGCAAAGGAACAATAAAATAAAAGAAATGTAACAGTTTTTACGTGTTTATGATCGACGTGACCGTTTGTCTGCTGATGAACTCGTTACCAGAGATTCTGTCCCAGCAGCGAGAAGCCGAGCGATGCCACGTCTGCCTCGGACTTAACTGAAAAGTTTAGTTTTACTGGTTGAATGAATCATTTCTGACTGAAGTGCGGTTATAAATAAATAAATAAATAAATAAATAAATAACAAGAACATTTTCAGTTTGAATTTTTAAAAATATTTATGTTTTCTCATTTTTATGACAGGTGGTCTAATATACTTGTTAAGCACTGTATCCTATATATATATGTATACATATATACATATATATACATATACGTGTATGCTATTACATGTAGTAATTAATGTAATATGACATTTTATTATATTTTATCAAACACAGTATTAAAATCAATCAAAAATCAGCATCTGCAGTTTAGACAGCTTTAAATTTGATCATCTATGGTTTCTGTTTACTGTGAACTGATCTGATCTGATCTGAACTGAACTGAACTGAACTGATCTGAACTGATCTGAACTAAACTGAACTGAACTGAACTGAACTGAACTGAACTGAACTGATCTGATCTGAACTGAACTGAACTGATCTGATCTGAACTGAACTGAACTGATCTGATCTGAACTTGTGCTTGCTGTGCTGCTGTTTCAGAGTTAGGTGTAACAGTTGTGTATGTGTCTGCACAACCACACAGTGTCTTTGTCATTTCACTTCGGCCAACCACATCCTGTGATTCACTCGTTCACCTTCACACAGAGACACAACAGAGACTTCAGCCAAGACAAAGACAATGTCTCCATCACTCAGCCACTAATAAACTGTGTCTGTGTCTGTCCTGATAGACCTGATGGTTACAGTTGTTCTTGTGTGTTTGTCAGACCTGTTGTGGACCTCAGGTGTGTGGTGGACTGTGGTCTTGACTCTGGTCCTGACGCTGGTGTCCCTGAGTCTGGTGTCTCTGCTCTGTCTGAGCTGTAAAAGGAAGTCCAGTAAGTGCAGATGAGAGATAAAACCCCCACACTCTCATGTCGCTCTTTTGTTTCTTATCACAAAGACAAGAAAACAACAGACAGTTGCTCTTCACTGTCTCAGCTCCCGCGTTGAGCTTATACTGTATGTGTGTATATTTGCTGCTCACGTTGATGGTTTACAGCGTAAGGAAGCGTAAAGCATTCACTTTAAATCATTTTAATAAGGCTCTGTTTTTACAAGATTTAAACAATAAAACATTCAGGGTCTGTTTTTTCAAGATTTAAACAATAAAACATTCAATTCATCCTTAGACACAAACAATAAAACATTCCATTTGTCACTTTTGTTAAGTCAAGTGCACTTACAGACAATAAGACGGGATTAATGTACACGTTTCACATTCTGCACCTCATTTATGTGTAAATAAAAAACAGCAGTTTAACGTTTGTGTTCTCTGCAGAAATCATTCACGAGGAGCATCCGACACACAACCTGCACACGTTGTGAGTATTTCAAATATAATCTAAACAGGTTTCTGTGTGATGAGGAGGCTTATTTACATATTTACATATTTACATTTTATCTTTGCTTATTTATTATCCATTTTCACTGTAATCCTTTCATTTTGTCATTCAGCCAACGCGGGGGAAGTGTTTTTGCTGTGGTTCAGTCAAAACCAGGTAAAGTAAATCCCAGACATCCTCTCTCTCGCCACCACACGTAATCAGATTGACCAGCATATTAATCTATCATTTGACACCTCTGTCTCCAGTCACCAGAGCCAATCAGATTATGTCGTCCACGTTGTAAGTATACACCACAGCAGCTGACATCATCATCTCTGCAGATAAGCAGATATTAAGACGTGTTTTTTGGTTTTCAGTGAAACTCTAGAGGAATATTCACCAGGTGAGTTTATCTTCCACGTTTGTTCTGCAGTGACTTTCTCTTCTTTTATACTTTTATACATGTTTTACAGATGCAGACTATGAACAACCAGACTATGAAAATGTCAAACAAGGTAGAAATTATGCTACAACACAAAATACAAAATACATATATATCGTTGTAAAACTGCATTATTGTCCTTGATGTAGCTCCTCCCACAGAGAGTCCGGAGCATACATATGTGTGAGTATTAATTCATCCTCTCATCCACTTTCTCAGGGGAAAAAAAATGCATAAATAGAGAAAGTACAATGTGCTTCATGGATAAAAAAAAAGAGTTTAGTAGTTATTATATTAGTCTGATACACTCATTTTAGATAATTCATGAACGTATGAAGCTGTTTGTGCTGAGTACTTACAAAGATATAATTCTCTTTAAACTTTGTCACAAATATTGTTCTCCCAAAAAAAGAAGAAATAAACAGCACAAACATGACTCAGCTGAAATGTTATATATATATATATATATATATATATATATATATATATATATATATATACATACATATATATACTAGATAAAAGAACAGTATAATTTAAATCATTTAAACTCCATAACTTTGTTTTATTGCATAGAAGTATTTCTTTAAATCTATAGTACATGTTTTTTTTTTAGAGATTTAAAACTGTAAAATTCAAATGTACCTGGGCCCACCTGCAGTACTGTCACGCCCCACTGAGGGGCCACGGCCCACACTTTGGGAATCGCTGCTCTGAATGATAAGGCTCAATAACATTGTGTGTGTGTGTGTGTTTTCCAGAGCTCCACTACCTAACGTGGTTTATGCAAACGAAATTATAACTGGTGAGATTTATCTATTTATGTGTCACGACTTCTTTAAACTTGGATAAACATTTACCTGCATTTGTTTGTTTAGATGCCAATGAAACAGTGGGCGTTTATGAAAACTTTATCAAATCATTGTCAATAAAAGACGGTAGGTTTCCAAATATCAGCAAATATCAGCAGATATCATCAGAGATGTTCATGGATCAAGTTGTAAAACAATTTAAACGTGCGTTTCACTTCACAGATGAAGACGACTATGTGAACTCTGCGTTCCAGGACGGTGAGTGTGGTACAAATAGTCAGGTTTAGTTCATTTTGTGCCTCGTGCAGCGTTAAATTAATCAACTCAATTCTACACAAAGAGACTTTCTGAGCTGGAGTGAACGGAAACATCACCACCACCGATCAGATTTTTTTTAACCACTGTATGGATACATTGTAATGTATACAAAGCACGTCAGTGTCACAAGACTGAAATACTAACTTTTATTTTTTACTCTGTTGTGTTTTCTCAGAGGAGCCTGATTACGTGAACAGTGGAGTCTGAACCAAAACTGTGAAAGAAGAATAAATACTTATCAATACTCATTGTTATTTTTGTCTGTGTGTGTGTGTGTATGAAAACCAAGGCTGCCACCTAGTGGTAAAAATCTTAATGTACAAGACAATATTATTTTTAATATTTTAAATTTAATGACCTCTGTGGGATCCACATTGTTTCGATCTGAGAGGAACAGCTTCAAGATGCCTTCAAGAAACCTTGTAAATTTTATCACTTGGACAAACAAACAAAGTCCACTCACTACATGCTTGCTGATGCCACCTTGTGGTAATAGTTGGCCACTCCTATGAGTGGAACTTTTTTTTATGGTTTTATAAATGTAAACATTGACAACACATTTGTTTTAAACCTGGTACTTTTTTGGGACAATTTTAAACATGGAATCTGTTTGAGTGAAAACCTACAAAGCAAATGTTCCATTTCTTCAACAGAAAACAGTGACTGTGTTACTTCACTGGTATCCTGCAGTTTATACTACATCTTTTTGGGGGGTTAAAAACCCTAAAGCAAAACACATTTTTCATCGTATTTGGAAACCTTTAATTAGAATATGAGCTAAAATCATTGCCTGTAAAAATCTCCTGTAGATTATAAAAACATACTTTTTCATTGCCGAGAACAGGTTTTTGTGGTATAATCCATACATGACTCAAAGTCAGAGACAACACTTTACTAGGGTGATGATGTTAAATTAACTAAAAATTATGAAAAAGTTATGAAAAAATAATGTATTTTTCTTCAAAGATATGTCACAGGAGCACTACAGTGTATTACAGTGATGATATGAACGAATATTCAGAACAAAGGTTTTTTTTATGTATTATAATCTACAGGAGACCAGAGGAAGTCACAAGTAATTTTAGAGATATTTATATTAACTAATAAACTATGCAATACAAAAATGCATGAAGATAAAGCATGTTTTTCTTTCCAAATAGGTGTAATTTGAACACGCGTTCCCATTTTAGAAACACTTGAATATATTAATATTAATATATTATAATGTGTGACGGACAGGATATTAAACCTTTGTAGACGGTCCCTTTCTGGTATTTAGGAACTTTTAGAGTATTTTGAACAAGGATTTGATGAGTGAAACATTTTTTATTTGGCATTTAACGCAGTAGCATGCTGAAAATGTGTATTTGAGTTGCTGTATGGCAGAATTTAACAGAGTCTGGAACAGGAACGCCTTCAACCGACAGAAACACAGTTCACACAAGGAAACAGTCACAGGAGTTTTTGTTTTTACACAGACACTTTTATTAACCTGAACAGATCGTATGAGACGGAAACCACATCTCAGTCCGATGCTGCTCACAAACAGCCAGAGAAGACGGGACCAGAGCCAACATCAGTGCCGATGGGCAGAAAATAGAACATCTAGGGACACCCACATACATACACACACACACACACACTAACCAGCTCTATATTTATATACTGAATCTATATATGTTCTCTAAATTGTTGCAGTGACATTTCAGGGGCAGCGATGGAAAAGTGACACAGCAATACACACATTCTCTCTGTCACACACACACACACACACACACACACACTTCAGCAGGCGACGACGACGCTTTGGAAAGTTGTTGCTGTGGTTGTTTCTGTTGTGTTTCTGTTGTGTTTCAGTCACAAAAAACGTTTGTTCTTATTTAGTCTTCACACGTCTCGGTTATTTAAAAACAGACGTCTAAAAACCCCAGAGTGGCGGCTGAAGCAGGTTTCATGGAGTCTGGTTGAGTAGCTACCCCTCCCACTCATACACTCTCTCACACACACACACACACACAAACCAGTGAGCTGACCAGGGAAGTTTAGGCACTGCTGAGGGCGTCCACGCCAGGCAGGACTTTACCTGAGGACACAGAGGCAGCGCGTCAGCATCATCATCATCATCATCATCATCATCAAGTACAATGTAAAGCTGAAACAATTACTCGATTAAAAGATTATTAATCGATTACTAAATGAATCATCAACTATTTTGTTTATCGATTAATCGGTTTGAAGCTTTTTTTCCATGATTCAAACATTAAATGTGTATATTTTCTTTGTTTCTTTACTCCATAAAACAAAGAAATCATTAAAACTGAATCATTTTGGTTTGTGGACAAAAACAAGACATTTGAGAACATCCTTATTACCAGGTTTGACAAACACTAGCCGACATGTTTTTATTGTTTTCTGACATTTTCTGGACCAGTGACTCTATTCGAGAAAATAGTCGACAGATTGATTAAAATAATGGTTAGTTGCCGCTCTAGTACAATGTAATATTTCTTCTTTGTTGTCCTGTGAATCAGCATCTTTAGGGTTTTTGAAGAAAGGAAGAAAAAAAAAATAAATAAAAAAAGAGTACAAGACAAGCACTGATGGTGAGAGTGTGGAGCAACCGTTTCAATTATCATAGTTTCATCTTGTACTGATCTTTAAAAAGGTAATATTTGCAATAGCAAAATGGCCGGCGGCGAGGACCGGGAATATTATTCACTGGCATCAATGTGATCTTTTGACGAGAAAACATTAGAAGGCGTCGACCCTGGTGACCTGCTTCACAAACACCCTCCTCTTTTTGTCACTCACCCTCCAGCAGCTCCAGGCTGGCTCCGCCTCCTGTGCTCACGTGGCTGACCTTGTCCTCTGTGTTCCACTTGGCACAGCAGGTGGCAGTGTCGCCCCCACCTGGACACAAACACACATGATTAAAACGATTAACTTCAGAAGTTCCCTTGATTTACTTTTACAACTGACGAAGACACTACGAACAAAAAGCTTCCACGCTTTCTCGTCTTCCTCACCAATGATTGTGATGCATCCGTTTTTGGTCACCTCCACCACTTTGTCCATCAAGTTCTTCGTCCCTTTGGCAAAGTTCTCCCACTCAAACACACCGACGGGGCCGTTCCACACAATCTGCTTTGCTCGGCCCACAGCCTCAGCGTAATGCTTAGAGCTTTCTGCTCCACAGTCCAAACCCTGCAGGGAGGAGAAGAGGAGATGGTTTTTAAAATACGACGACAACATTGTGGAAAAACCACGAGATGAAGACAAAAATGTCTCCTCACCATCCAGCCTGCGGGGATGCCAGCAGCGACCGTGGCGGTGCCAGTGGTGGCTTTCTCGTCAAACTTATCAGCGGTGACGAAGTCGACGGGCAGCGTGATCTTGACGCCATTCTTCTCGGCTTTAGCCATCAGATCCTTGACGATGCCGGCTCCCTCCTCGTCGTACAAGGAGGTACCGATCTGACAACAGGAGAAGGAGAGCAGGGAAATCAAACGACAACTTTACACAACACATGAGACACAAAAGTCAGATGCAACTAGAATCTGGAGCAAAAAGGAAAACCAAACAATCACTTTTTAACTGCAAAAGCAAAGCTATACGTATGAAGGTCTAATGGTGGAAATGTATGAGTGAACATGGCTGCTGTTCAAACACACTGAACTGCTTTCCTTTCACAGGCGTCACAGCAGAGACTGAGAATCACACACGTACACAAAGCTGACCTGGAATAAAGAACCTTTTGTGGAACAGACTGCTCAAATGTGCTATCTGGCCATGCAGAAGTTGGTTTGAAGAAGTGGCATGAATGACCTGTGACTGACCTCAGACACAATCTCGGTTTCACAAGCATGTGTGTGTGTGAAAGACGCCAGCGTTGATAAAGACACTGAACTCGTGAAGAACCTTGAAATACTGATATTTGAGTCTGGCTGTTCTCAGACTCCTCTCACCTCCATGTTGTTGAGGACCTTGAGGAAGGTGAAGGCCATGCCGCCGCCGATGATCATCTCGTCGACCTTATCCAACATGTTGTTGATCAGCTGGATCTTATCTTTCACCTTTGCTCTGATACACGGACAGAAGGAGAAAAGCATCAGTATAGATAACAAACACACACACGACAGGGAGCTCATGTGAACGCCCACTAGTTATTTTTCCTGGTTTTTAATAAGAATTTTTGCTCCATTTGGGCAGATGTGATGTGATCAACACTGAGGTGTCAGAGTGTCACGGGCTTCTGAATTCTCTGTTTATTAAGCTCAACACCATGTGTGATGGATACTTGGTTAAACAGACTTTTGACGACAGTGGCTTCACACGTGGTCCGCTCTGTATTCATCTGTGTTGCCACAACCTGAACCGACAAAAAACAGCCACCAACAAACAACCGGTACTTTTATACTAGTAATATCAGATGAAAAGAGAATGATGTTTGTCAATTTATTTTAAAATATCACAGTAGCTACAGAATGATGAGTAAAGACCTGCCTCATGACAACATATCCTTGTATTATCATAAACGTACAGTATGTGTACAGTACTGTGTGACCTTTCATCTCTGCACACTGTGTACCGAGCAGAGAGCCATAGATTACATAATAAGCTTATAGTCTCTATTCCAGGACCGTATTCTAACAAGAGGCTGCAGTGTGATGACACCGAGAGGCAGGAGAGGGACACGACACCACAGTAACAACTGCTATTGTGTCAGTTTTAGTTTGATTTGGAGGAAAAACACTCTTTGTTTAAACTCGTTAAATGCCTGAATAATTGTCGCTAAATTACTTTTTATTCTTTCTTTATTTGGACTTCCTGGATTATATTTCATACCTCACTTGCACTTTTGCATCCACACAGCCCCGTGAGTCTCACAGAACGATTCAAAACAAACGGTTCTCACCCTCCGAGGATGGCCAGGAAGGGCTTCTGAGGTTTCTCCAGAGCCATGGCGAAGTAGTCCAGCTCCTTCTTCATCAGGAAACCAGCGGCCTTCTGGGGCAGATTCACTCCCACCATGGAGCTGAGGGAGAGGAAGAGGAGCAGTCAATAGAGGAACAGAGCTGGGGCAGGCTGAAGCAGGGTCGTCATCATCATCATCCTCCCCTCCATTTCTGCAGGGTTCACCAAGTTAAAATGACGGTGCTTGTGTACATCATGTTTGGATTATCACTGCTGATGACCTGCATGGCTCACCACTGAACCCCCACAGCTGAGGCGCTGCTGAGGCACTGCTGCTCACCTGTGGGCTCTGTGGGCCGTGCCAAAGGCATCGTTGACGTAGACATCACCCAGTTTGGACAGAGACGCCCTGAAGGAGTCGATCTCAGCCTGGGAGGCTTTGGTCTGAGGGATGAGAAAGACAGGAGATAAGAGAGAGGAGAGTCAGACGTGGTGAAGCAACCATTTTCTGTCAGTGTGAACAGGTTCTCATCACATCAGAGTTGGCAGAGGCTGATAACTCAGCTGTTATGCCAGCCAAGACATGGAGAAGCATATTTTAACAAGCTGACTATAAATACCTTCACATTAATTAGTTACTGTTGAACATCATCTGTAAATGTCTTCCATACTTTAGGTAAAGGCAAGTGGACTCGCTTTAGTTTAGTCTATTTAAGAGGCTTTGTGAGTTCTGTTGGACTACATGTTTATATACAGTGTACGCTCAGTATTCAGTGACTGCTGTATTGTGGATCAGGTTCCTGCTGCACTTTAGCAGGCAAAGGTCATGACCGTGGAAATGAAGGGCAGAAAAAGGTCGAGAGTGTTCTTCAGTGTCGGGTCACAGCTTGGGGACATTTCCCCCCGACAAATGATACCGTAACTGCCAATCGACAAAACAGCATTAGCGTGTTAGCTGAAGCTCTACTGTGATTTGTCTGCTTCATTTACAAAAGGTTTGATAACTGGAGACATTATTTTAGAACGTGGAATGGTTGAAAACTAGTTTTATGGTGAAATCAGTGTGATACAGTGCTGTAGTACAGTAGAAACCAGACCGTGCAGGACCGCATACCAAGTCAGGACAGAAAAAGCAACACATCCAACCCTGACAACCCTCTGACCTTCAGGATAAATGTCAGCAGGCCGGGGCTGCTGATCCACAGAGAACCAGGACCAGGATCAGAGAATCTCGAGACTCTCATGAGTAAGAATCTTAAGAGAATCCAAGGTGTTTCTGACAGTCTGTGTGAGACCTCATACTGCAGTACTCCTGACCATGGTGACTCAGCTCTCTCTGAGAGACACTGCAGCTGGAATGACTGTGCATTTTTATCCTCGTGATCAGGCTGTGAGATATTTTTGTTTGTTGGACAGAGAGAGAAACTGAAGCCTCTCTGGACGATATTTACTGTAATGAGCTTTTCATTTGCTCAACGTGGAATATTTTTGACAGACAATTCTGCTGAAACCTGAAATAACACAAACACACAGCCTTCAGTGTCTCTCCAGGTTTGTCACTAAATGTGCAGAGAGGGAGTTTTTTTTCATTCAAAAAGAACAGTTTAGACATATTCCAGGATCTGTTTACCTTCCAAAAGAAACCTCAGAATCATATATTAACTGGAAACTACAGATGTTTTGTCTCAAAAGGTTAATACGTGAGTACATGTTGGTTCTCTAATGTATGCAGAAGAACTTTTTTGGGCCTGAACAATTAACAAGACCGATCCATTGACTGCTGGAGGCTCACCTTGTTTCCAGAGGCGTCCTTGCCTTTTCCTTCTTCAGCGACATGGAAACGGAGATTCTCCAGCAAGATAACAGACCCGGCGGCTGGGTCAGCGCAGGCGGCCTCAACGTCTGCCCCCACACAGTCCTTCAGGAAGGCCACGTCCCTAAGGAGCCACAGAGTTTTATGTTTGCTGTTAATTCATTACCTTTGCAGGATGAAACAAAAACTACAGAACAGACATTCTTGACACTCGGTCAGAGAGTTGACAAACGGAACCATTCATGTATTATTTAGTCCGTGAACTCACTTTCCCAGCAGGGTCTTGAGTTCGGCAGCGACCGGCTCCAGGGAGTATTTCTCGGGCACGAAGTTTCCATCGGGACGACCCAGGTGACTCATCAGCACAACAGATTTGGCCCCGTGGTCCAGGCAGTGTTTGATGGTGGGAACGGCTGCTTTGATCCTGAGAAACAACGAGCACAAGCACTCAGCTAAAGCATCATCTACTACATTCAAGATCCATGTTTGAGTGTGAGATGTTTTCCTATGACGCTCAGGAACTTTAGTGTACTCGCACCAAAACAACAGACAGACAGCTGTAGAGACGAAAGGCACTTTACCTCTGGTTGTTTGTGATGTGTTTGTCCTTCATGGGAACGTTGAAGTCGACCCTGAAACACAGTAAACTGCATTAACACGAGGAAGCAGACGGACAAAAGAGGTTTGTAGTGTGTTGATTTTCAACTCTGAATAAAATATGATGCACTCACTGACACCAGTGCAGAGGAAAACAAAAGTCCTTTTGTTCTGGCTTAGCTTTATGCTACCTGTGAGACTGGTGGGCATTCATGACTAATTTCCACCTGAAGAGTCTCTACTTACCAGTGCTCTGTGAATGACTAGTCAAAATTTCAACCCCTATGTGATCAAGTTATGTCTTGACTCATTTTCCAGAGGGTTGGTAAACCCCTTTCACCATTATGTCTACTCTCAGAAGCAGCAGAGTTACTTATACACAGCTGCTCTTTCCCACTGAGCTGGTTGTACATTCAGCTCAGCAGTGATGTACGTTCACTGCTGCTGCTGCATCCTGCTGTACTCCAGTCAGTTACATAACCACTCCCTCCCGTCTGTCTGTCTGTCTGTCTGTCTGTCTGTCTGTCTGTCTGAGGACCTGATGCACCGAGACTCATGATCAGTCTGCACACACACACACTGCATACCAAACACACAGCCATTATCAGCATTACTTTGTCTTTGTCAACAGTGTGCAGCACGGTTCCTCAACAGCTGATGAACCTGGACAAAAGGGACGGCTCGTTTGAACTCACAGCTAGTTAGTTAGTTAGTAGGTTATCTAGGATCACATTTTTTGCTTCTGCTTCATCTGTTCAGTTAAACTCAATCGTTGATGCCAACAAGGCCTTCTGTGTTTTTGAACTCCACAAATGTAGCTGCTGAACGGATTTGTGTGTGGCACTGCCAAGTCTCTATAGCAACACACCACCTTCCCTCTTTACAATTCTGAACCAGCACCTCCCCTTGTACCGTCAATAACTCATACAGGCTGCATGCTATGACAGGCCCTGTGTGTGATATGATGTAATTCAGTGCAGGGCACAACACTTCAACCTTACAACACTGAGTGGGGGGCTGCTGCTGCTGCTGCTGCTGCTGCTGCTAGTGAACCTTGTCCTATGCCGACTGTTGTTGCACCACCAGCACCAGGCTGAATGAATCAAAATGGCTCCTCTGACATTTCCACACAGGTGTCAATTTCAAGTGCAATTCTCTTGCCAAAGGCCTTTCACGATTTGTGGAATAGATGGTAGAACAATACTTTTTACTGTCTTTCATTATGAGTTTAATTGAGCTGTGTAGTTATTTAAAGCAGGGCATTAAAACTTGATGTGAACTTTTCTGATTGTAGCCACAATTTTAAAATGAGAGATTTTCTTGCTTTTCCTCAAAAACATCAACACTGAGCAATTGCTTTGGGGATTTTAAACTGCAGCCATCATTTGAGGGCCCTGATACAGAAATATGTGGTGATATTTGCTTTGAATTGAAAAAAAGTTACAGAATCACTGGAAGAATAGTTTTTGTCATTTTACCTAACTTATCTTTGCATTCCATGACAATTCTCATCTATGAGCATGCCCTTTCATGTTTTTACATGGCTTTTATTTGGTAGACACTGCCTAACATTTAATACACTTTCAACAACACTGCTCTAGAATCATATCTTTGACATTTTAAAACACCTTATTCTTCTTGTTTTGTACAAAAACATCTTAATATGATCATCTGATGGACTGGATTGCTGCCCTGATGTTGGTTAAACAGATTTAATGTGCAGCAGTGATTTCTAAATTCGGGCTGGGCCCTACAGAACCAGCACAGGGGGAGGTGGGGCAGTAGATGACCAGGGACAAAATAAATGAATGGCAATGATTCCTGTTTCAAACATTATGTCCTTTATTTTATTATCCGCCCTTCAGGCCTTGTTAATAAGTGGTATGAACTTGTCCTGGGTGACACAGCAGTGGCTGCAGTGATGTTAGCTGCATCCATGCAGCATCCCCGCACAGGCACGTAATATTAACATGGATGAAAAACGTGACAACCGACGAGTTCACTTCCTGTCTCTCACATACCGTCGACATCACTGTTCTGAATCTTCACACCACAATAGTCAAGCCAAAGTAAAAACGGCTCGTTAAGTTAAGTTTGGGGCTGAAGTTATTAAACGTTAAATAATCTAATTATCGATTAGCGGCGACACAAGCTAGCAGGTGATAGCACCGAAAAACCGCTCACCTCATGACGACGCGCTTCCCCTTCACGTCCACTTTGTCCAGGGTGAGTTTGTTGGACAGAGACATGATGCTGGTTAGTTCTGGTTCGGTCTTAGTTGGGTTTCTCCGCCTGTTGCGACTGACCGGCTGCTGGTTAGACACCGAGTGACAGCGTTGACCTCAGTGCGGAGCGTAGACACTGGCGGGGCGGGGCAAAGCACCCACCCACCGTACGTGATTGGTTGCAGCGTGAGGACAAACTTGCATTTGATTGGATGGGGTTGATGTCTGTTCTCTGACGAAAGCAGCAGTTCCGCTCTTTGTAGTCTATCGACTGTCATTCATTCACGATTTTAAAGTTGTTTTCAAACAGTTTGACTAAGTGCGAACATGAGAATGGAACCTATTGTAATATTTTTGTGGTTTTTCCACATTAAATACAACGAAACCATCCATATAAAGGTGTGTTTAGAGCAATAATAGCAGTAGTAGCATGAGGACAAACATTTGATTCAAATTTATATTTTCAAGGACATTTTGACAGGTCCACGCAACTTTCAAGGGCTGTTTTCAGGATTCTAGCGTTAGGGTTAAGGAAAGAGGACAACCAGTGTTTTCCATCATCTTTAACACTGCCCTGCATGTTAAAGATGTCCCCAACCTGTTACTTTGCTGCAAAAGCGTAGTGAAATGTAGTGCATGCATGTCTGATGAAATGTTGGCAACCACAAAACATTATGGCATAAGTGTAACCAATACGATCAGCAGTCACACCATAGACGAAACAATCAGTAGAATCACATTTAATTTATTTCGACAAAGTAACATGTTGGAATCAGTATTCAGTGTCTATTATTCATCTGTACAACAAGAGGGTTTATCGAGTGAGACATAAGTCTGTCATGGTGGCTCTTTATTCCTCGGTCTCTCTCCACGGTTTGGGCATGACCTTTCCAACTGGTGACGGATACCAGACGATGCCAGTCTGTGTCAGCACCTGCACAAAAAAAGGTAGAAAACATAATATAATCCAAAAATATTTTTTCACGTCATCTCATTGTTCAACTAGTTCTAAAATATATAAGGCCAAACACTTTTTCATATAAAATACACATCTAACAAAAACCTTCCTTACTTAAAATACCTTTATCCATATATGATGCATTATTGTAGCACTTATTAAACAAATATCTTCATCCTGTGAGTGGGCTCAGTACATACTCAGTGTAGTGTGCTACTAAACATACTCCTATTGCCCTCTTGTGGTTAATCTTAACTGATGACTATCAAGGACATTTACCTAATTATAAGGTCACATAATGATGTTATGTTTTTATTAAAATATATGACTTAACACATTTTACAGAAGATTCTCACTATGTTTGAGTAAATCTACACTACCATCAGTAGAAAATGTAAAGAAACACCTGACTAAAGTTTCTCTTACTTTGCTCCGTCAGTGATAAAGTCATATAGAATGTTTTTTTGTACTTTTTAGGAGAAGATACTTTTAGAGAAGATCTTCCATGCAAATGTGACATTTATGTTGAACATTAATGCAATTACTTTGACTTGTGCCACCACAAACATTAAAAAGATTTCCTGCATTGCTACAGTTCACCCATGCTTCAGCTTCATTCTCCAACAATGAAACACTAGGGACATCTGTTGCATTCAACTGTCCTTGCGTACTGATAAAAAAAAAAAACAACACTTTCTTTGTCGTACTTATGAACAAACACAAAGTTGCACTACTTACATATGACCACACAGCCACGCAGAAGGCCATCCCACCAACCAACATGCCATTGCCATACTTGTAGTGGAAGTCCTTACGGACAGAGGATCCATGCCTCACCTGCCGCGCTGCCTGACCTGGGTGACAACAATAGAAATTGACTCTGTAATGCATACACAAAGCTAAATATAGTCCAAATATAATAGAATGCAGTAGAAGAACATTTTTTTTACAAGTGTAATAATTCCTTAATTGTGTAATTCATTGAGACAATGAATTACATGACATGACATGTAATGATGCCACAAATTCACTGGTACTAGCTTCTATATAGATAGATAGATAAATACTTTATTCATCTCACAGAGAAATTCACAGTTCAGCAGCTCCAGAATATGTTACAAGATAGAAACATAAGAGGCATGCAAGTCTATGTACAGTCTAAATGTAAACTGAATCTGTAGCCAGCAGAACTTAAGGGGCAGTTTCACCCTCTTTTTTTTATCCACTTGGTCAAATGAAGAATAAACTTAAAATCATTATGATGCTTTTTTTTTTAAATTTCAGATATTTTACTCATACAAATGGACCGAAACACATTAAATAACAGTGTAGGGTTTTATTTTCTCATAAAGTAGGTGACTTTGACATCGTTTTTTTGTCAACTTTATTTTTGTTTTTCAATCCAACTTCCTCTGTTGTTGTGGGAATGAGACATTTATCGGACATGTCTGAGAAAGTAGTACGACCCTTATCTTGACTTCTCACGGAAAGACAAACATATTGAAATACTACCCTTATACACAAATACACTACTATTTAGTAGTTTGACTAGGAAAAACATAATTAACACATTTTGTTTACACACCAGAGTGTGATTGAAGACGTATAACGACTTCAACAAGGAAATGCTAATGTTAGCTGGCAACGCAGGCTGTTAGCACGCCGCGGTCACTAACCTAATAAAGCCGCCCAAACGTAGACATAATTTAAATCTACCGTATTGCATATACACACACAGACGGGACTTGTGTGTATGTTGTATATATACTTACCGGTAACGTTGATTGCAGCTTTGGCAAACCGGTACATCTTGCTTCGTCTGGTGTGTTCAGTTACCCTTGAAGAACGGAGGTCCAATATGGCCGTCGCACGTACACACTCAGCGGATACGGCAATATGAGCATGCGCAGAAGAAAACTACCGTGACGTGCACAAATGTTCACCACATGTAGTTTTTATAGTTGTATGTGTATGTAATTGAATTATTACAAATCAAACAGAAATACAAAAACATCTATAAAACATTATAAAAGAGTGTCAACGTGTGTGTGAGTATGATATAAAAGGATCATAGACATTCGAATATACACCGTGTCAGGATGGCCGAGTGGTCTAAGGCGCCAGACTCAAGGATAAGCTCCTTCCGCTTGAACGGGATTTCTGGTCTCCGAATGGAGGCGTGGGTTCGAATCCCACTTCTGACACATACTTTTTTTTTGTTTATAAAAAAAGTGTCAGTGAATGCCAATTGCATTGTTTTCAGTCCAATCTAATCCCGTTTATATTTATAAAGCACATTTTAAAACCACAGGGTGCATAAAAGTGCATGATACAAAAAAATAAGAGGGCTAATGAGGGCTAAAAGACACACATAAAAGCCAATAAAAGAAGCATTTAAAAACAATAATACAAAAGAAAAATAAGAAAAGCCAACGAAAACAAACAATGTGTTGAAACAATATTTTAAAACCAGAAGTGTGTGAGAAACAGAGAAAGCTCTGCACCCCCCCCAAACATCAGCCTTGATTTTGAGACCTTAACCCAGTGACCTTGATGGGACATGAGGCTGGAGCAGATCACAAAGATAGGGAGACAAAAGATTATGAGGGCATTTAAGGGCAAATTAAAGTATTTTTAAAATCAATCCGGTAACGCACAGGGAGCCAGTGCAGGGAAGACAGAATCAGTGTAATGTACTAACACATCAGTAGATAAGCAGCAGCCATTTGAACGAGCTGGAGGCGAATAATTATTGCTGATAAAAACTACTTTTAGTCACTGCACTGATTTATCTATTAACTTTGAGGTCACTGTCGAGTTTGACTCCCAGGTTTGTGACAGAACTTTTAAATGATGGCTCAATGGGCCCAAGGTTGTTCAGATGGTGAATCACCAAGAGAATTACCTGTCTTCTCATTAAAACTAAAGAAATGTACTGCCGTCCATGCCACAGTGGTTACTGTGGTCAAATATAAAATATGAGTACAAAATGCAAGAGTTTTACTTTTCAAGGTGCCGTGTGTAAAATTTCAGCAGCATTTATTGGCAAAGCTGCATGTTGCAGATGAAAATAGCTCTGACTTCACCCTTCCCTTGATTGTATGGTATGGTTTAAATGTATGATATTAGAGCTACAATGTAATGTAAGATATTACATTACTCACATATTATTTTTAATATGACATTTTTGTATAATTTATTTATGTATATATATATATATATATATATATATATATACACATACATATATATATACACATATATACACATGTATATATATATATATATATATATATATATATATATATACATACATATCCATATATACATATATACATACACACACACTTTAATTATTTTGACAATGAATGTTTGGTCCATAATAATGTGTATTTTTTCAGTCAGTCCCTTTTTAACATGTACATTATTTTCAATACACGGTCAGTCACAAAATAATTATCAGACACAGAAACAGACAAGTCCTTTTATGGTTTTCTTTATTAAATCACAATACCAGGATTATATCAGTATACCACTATCGTTATATTTAGTTGCACATTTCTCCTTCTGCGTTTGACAAAGTGTTTTTGTTTCAACGCCTGAAATGATGCGATTAAATTAGCAATAACTGCTTTTACGCCTCAACTGTTGACAAACGACGGCCGTGCGTTCAGTTATGTTCGTGAATTTCATCGCACGTTACTTTCCTCCATCAAAATCCATTTTAACACAAAGGTTTCCTCCTCTTCACTTCCCCAACAATAAAATGGCAAATATGTTTACTTAATTATAACAAAGTCACATATGGAGACTGATTTGAGTCGTCAGTCTCCACACAAACTGCACTGCATACAGCAAACCTGGATTGTCAGAGTGAGAATTACAAATCATCAGTTCAGTGGACACATACACGTGTTGGAATGTTACAATCAACTGAATGTCATCGTTCTCATAATCTCATATATACAGTAACTACTAGTAGTGAACATGGTAGATTGGTGAAAATGTGTTGCAGTACTTATGCAATGACCTCTATTACATCTGAAAATATGAACTGCAGTGGATTTGACATCAAAATGTTGTATGCCAGGACTTTGCTAGAACTTTTTCTACAAAAGTAGTAAATAATTATAAGCTAAGCAAAAATCTTGGTCAAAAATAGAAAATTACATGACATGATATAAAAGAAAAATATAAACCTGAAGGTGAAAAACCACTTGATTTTGACTCCTAATTAATTATTTTTCTTGAGACGCTGTTAAGTCAAGCTGTTGTGGATGAAGGAAATAAAATGTGCAAAAACAGCAGCAATAGCAACAACGATGACATCAGAGCTGCAGACGGTGGATCTCATTTTTTTGAGGGCTGTTATTGACGTGCACTGAACATAATAATGTACTTTTCTCTTCAGACTATTAACCAGACAATGTAACCATCAGCAGCTTTCTCATACGTGCTTGATTCTTAGAATACACATGATTATGTCGACAGTAAGTCATCTGAACTCTGGCAGCACTGCGTGTGCTCTACTATTATCTATTATTGTAGTGTGCCATCAAACCTTCACATAAACATAAATGGACATGAAGAAATTCAGGATTTGTAGTGATCCAAAAACATTAGAATGCATATTCATATATATATATGCGTATGTGTGTGTGTGTGTGTGCGCGTCTCTGAGTGGCCCCAACAGGAACCGATCAGGATCAAAGTCAAAACATTAAGGCATCTTTAATTTTTCCATCTTTTTGTTTGTTTTTAATTCTTTAGTCCACCTTTTTGTCTTTTCCTTCCTCGTCGTCTGTGTACTCAGTGGGCTCCTCTCCTGGTTTCAGAAGCTTCCCGATGTAGTCATACTTTACTGTAATGGTGAAAAATAAAGAGATTAAGTGAATCCGTTTGGGCCGAGAACACTGAATTCTGGCACAGGTGCAAAATACGTCCAGTGGAAATTATAATTCGATTACTAAGTAAATCGTCCACTATTTTCATCATCGATTAATCTGTTTGAGTGTTTTAAAGGAATTAAAACAAGTTTTCTGATTTTTTAACTTCTTAAATATGAATATTTTCTGGTTTCTTTGCTCCGTGCGACAAAGAAATCATTCAACTGAATCATTTTTGGGTTTTTGGACAAAAGCAATGCATTGGAGGACAATCATCCTTTCCAGGTTTGATAAACACTGATCAACATTTTCTGGACCAAACGATTACTCAATTAATCGACAAAATAATCGTTAGTTGCAGCCCTAGTTAAAACTATTAATATCTTTTTTTTGGTTCTCCCATTTGTGGGATTTACACAAGTAAAATGTGTATTTACTCAGTCACACAGTTAAATATTTACATAGCAGTCGCAGTGTTCATTTCTTTCACGATAGATAAATCACTTACTACTTCCAGTGATTTGATCAAGTTCTTTGGTAAAGTAATGATAACCATAGTAATAATAAGTGTATTTATGGTCCAGTACAGTTCTATCTCCACTTACGGGTGAACTGGGCCTCCCACTCGGAGAGGCTCTCCTGCTGCATGGCGTTCAGGTCTGAGAGGTCATCGTGTTCGTCCTTCAGCGCGTCTTTCTCCAGGCAGAACGTAGCCAGACCTCTGGACGCGTCTCTACCTGCAAACACTCCGTACGGTCCCTCTGTAAGACAGACGAGACGAGACGAGACGAGACAGTTTACATCTTTGTGCTGCATAAAAAAAAACCCACAATGCAACGGTTTCTCAGAGAGTTTTCAAGAGTTTGAAACGTGGTCTGAGCAGATGGACTGAGACAGGGCTGTGACGGGCTCTTTTTATCATGCAGAAGACAATTAGGGATGTGTTTTCTTTTTTAGTTTTAAATGATTCAAATGTTTTATTGTATTTACAGTGCTTAAAAAAAACTTATGAGACCACTTGTTTGACATTTAACTCAAAATGGTATTGTTATTTATTTGGCAAATAACAAACTGAATTCACCTTTTTATACCTAAATTTGAGAATAAATCAAGCATTAACATTCAACCACTAAATCTCACTTTTCTGTTCAGGAATGCAAGTAAATAACCATCATTTAACATCTTAATCAAGAAATAATAAAATGCTTTACTATTTCTTTGTAAAACAGTACATTTGAAAATTTATGGATAACAATAATATATAATATTTATATAATAACATTATATTTTGGCATTTAAAATATCATTCTGGTCAAAGAGCTTGTACATACTGGTGTATTAACCAATAGAGAAACATAAACACATATTTTGATAATTACCAATGCTGTTACTTAAGGGCAGTTGTAGCTTTTGCACCATTCCCACCCTAAAAGGGACTAAATACACAACTGGCTGTTTGTTAACATACACTAAATCTGCAGTATTTGTAGTCAAAGACCACAAACCTTTAATAAACACCCAACAGCAAAACGGATGCAGCATTTCAGCGTGTGTACAGTCAGACAGTGAAAAGTCAACAACAGTCAGATACCATGTTGGTCAGAGGTTACAGATGACAGAGGTTACAGCCTGAGATAAGACTAAAACACAGAGGTGTAACTCTGAGTCTCTTTGCAGTGAATAGAAATGTGAATTATGACGCAGAAGAACAGCAAAGTACAGCGGGAGCTGTATTATTCTCATGAGTGGCAACAATCTTAAGATTCTCTTCAGTGTAAAGCTTAGGTCTGTTCTGGTGTCACAGGAGTCTCGAGGTGATTCTGTGCCGATGTATGGAAAGCTAATGGCTCAGTGTTTAGCTACAGTTCTCTATTATTTTCTGTCATGCCCCCCCAGAGGACAGAAGTGTTTTTTGAGAAGTACTAGTTTAGCAGTAAACTGGTGTTTTTTGTTTTTTTATTGTCGGCTACACTGAAACTAATACAGCCCTACCCTGAGCACACACACACACACACACAAATCAAACTTTTAAAATACACGTTGTGATGTAAGTGTGACTGAAGTTATACAGTCAGTCCAGTACATTGACCTGGAATGAGGACAGGTGAATGAATGATGAGGACAGGTGAATGATGAGGACAGGTGAATGATGAGGGCATGTGAATGAGGATGACATGTTATATATATATATATATATATATAAATATATATTTTTTTTTACAATTATCGCAATAATATTGTCAATTGCAATTACATTTCATAACATTTTCACGTCGACCCACGCCGTCTGTAACTTTTGTAAACATGGCGACGATCAGGCCATCTTCATCTGCTGCGTGGTAACTCATCTTCTCGCATAGACGATCTCTGCTTTCAGGGCCACAGCAGCCAATCTGTTGTGAAATACGATCTCAGATACCAAAGTGAAGGGGGCGTGGCGTTAGCCCACAGCTACAAAAAGTTAACGGAAATATGCTAAATTTACCGAATTATGCTCGACAATGTCACCGGTTACATGCTACCGGATTGTGAAAGGACACATACTGACACGCGGTGGCGTTGACGTGATAACGGGAGCGAGGACGCGGAACAGCTGCTAACGTTAACGTCTCACCTGGCCCGTAAAACTTCTTTCCCCGCGTCACGTCGAACACTTTGCCGTTCACAGCCATGAGGATCCTGGCGTTGTCCAGTCCGTCGTAGGGCTTCAACTCTGCCAGCGTGTAGTCTCTCTTCTTCAGTCTGGGCAGCGGTGGCTCCACCTCGCCCAGGTCCGGTTGTCTGTCCCCGCGGAAGATCTTGTAGAGGAGGAAGAGGCAGAGGCTGAGCAGGGTCAGGTTCAGCGGGGAGGTGAAGATCTCCTGAAGAATGCCCGCAGAACTCGCGTCGCTTCCCTCTGCATCAGCCATGTTGGCTCCTCTCTGGCTCTGAGCAGTGTGTGAGTGCGGGGTGGGGACGCGTGGATCTCACGCATCCCTGAGCCAATCCCCGCTGCAGCCTCAGGGGCAACGGTTAACTCTGTGGACCAATGACACTCACGATAAGTAAAATGGCGTGGCATATAATGTTAAACCCCCACAACTTATCATTTTACCCTGCACTTTAAAACTATATTAGTATTTTGGAAGCCTTCAAACGTATATTAGTAGAACAAATAAGGGCTGGAATAGCCCTTTAAAACTATATTAGTCAGGAAAAAGTAGTATTTTGGAAGCCTTTCAAAAGTACATTCATAGAACAAATAAGGGTTGGAATAGCCCTTTAAAACTATATAAGTGAGAAAAAGTAGTAATTTTGAGCCCTTCAAATGTATATTAGTAGAACGAATGATCATTGGGTTGGAATATCCCTTTAAAACTATAACTAGTAAAACAATGTAGTATTTAGTATTTTTTATGACAGTAAGATAACTGTCATATTTAGGTGGAATAAACCTTAAACTCTTCTAGAAGTGCATCTGGCATTGCAGGAACATAACAACTCTGCCATTACTATGTGTCAGCAGACTCTACTAAATCAACTGGAATTTATTACACTTTATTACACTTTCACATCACAAACTCAACCTGGGGGTAACCTGGGGGCCAACGAGTGTCCATTAGCTTAAAATCATCACAATACCGCAATAACAATACATTATTTTTATATCTGCGATATCTGTGACGTCATTTTCACTACTGAATTGCAGATAATTATCTGAAATTGTAGTTTGGACTAGTAAAAATGACGTCAAGTAAATCTGTAACGGTAAAAAACGAGTTTTCTCTAAATACTGACGACTCATCCAACCTTTGGACTAATTTACGTAACTTCCGGTAATTGTGTCACGCTATTCGGACACTTCCGTTCCCTAGAAACCGCCTCTCTCGCCTGTGGTTCCCACCCAAACAAACAAAGCTCAGTGTGATATTCACTCCCCTCATAAAACACAACTCCGCCTGCATTGCGGCAGCCAGCACGTCCCCGGTCCGTTATCTGGATTCAGAGAATGGAGCTCCTGTAAAAACCACGGACGATGTTCACCGTGTCTGTCTGAATTATTAGCTCACTCAACGACGTGCTGGTATTTTCTCGGTAGCGTTGCACAACAGTTGCGTTGAGGTAAATAAGGCTAGCGAGCTGCCACTGTCTGTGCCCGGACAGCAGCCGGCGGAGCAGAGCAGAGGCTGGGCAGAGATGAGCGGGTTAAAACAGGTGTGGTAGCCACGGAGAACGACCTGACCTCCCGATAGAGTTTCTGGAAATCCACGATTACAAACTAACAGCAAGGTGAGTTTTCTCTCTTTTATAAGTGGTGTTGAAATTCGCTAGCTTAGCCTTCATACCCAAGATTTCCAGTCATGCTTTTGACTCGTGTTTTGACCATGTCATGTTGACACAAGCAAAGTGAAGCATCACATTTAACGCACATGTAATACAAGAGTCAACGCAGTTATATAAGTATGTTTGCACAGTATATTAACGTTGTAATGATGATACTCCTAAAACACAAGGTGTTTCCAGGCGAAATCTTTGATTGAAATAGTATTCAGACACAATATGACTCTCTACGTTTACATTAAGTGCACCATGAGGTTACAAAAGGCCAGTGCCGTGTACTGAAGTGAGGCAGAGTTTGGATTTTACAGTAGTTTCAATATCAAAGATAATCATCATCATCATCATCATCATCATCATAATAATACTAGTAACAAACAAGAAAATAACTGGCATGGTCACAATGAATAAGCCAGTCTTTAAAGGAAGTGTGAAATATACCAGTCACACGCAGACACGCATGTGAGTGAAAAGATGATTGACCTCATTTGTCATCATTTAAACATGTATGTAAAAATCAGTGTGAATAAGAGCCGTCTCAAGCTCTTTTCCCATCTACTCAACAAGTAAAAAGGTTGAATTTGACATGTATTTCGATTAGCACACGCTTTTTAATCATTATTTCAATTTCAGTATTTGGTTACATGTTGAAAAACTAATACCCTTTGTTAACTCTCTGATCCACGGCTTTATCTTTTTTTTCCTGTGCTTTGAAAACTTTGATTTTGAAATGTCAGGATCCAGCTGGCGTTTCTGAGTACAGGCCTGTGTCTGCTCTTCCTGTAATATCAAACTACTTATACAAGTTCTTCATAACCTATTAGATAATTATGTTTAAAGGAATAACCTCGAGTAACTTCCTGCATGCTTTCCATTCTGATGTGGTAACAATGATCACCTCATATTTTTATAACAGGTCTAAGTAGCTAAATCTGGTCATGTTGCATTACTTTGAGTATTTGAGTGGCACAAGGCAACATTTTTTGGACCTTTACTCTGAACAGTTCTTGATTTTCACTTTCTCCAATACATTCTTCAAAGTCTCCCATCCGAGATCAAAGTCCTACTTCTAAGAAGTTTCTATCGTTTTATATTGTTACACGTCGTATGAAGAAATGCCAAATGGCAAAGTGACAATTCTGCTCAGTATTGAAACTTTGACTCTATGCTGGTAACGTTGTCATCTTTCTTGCTGATTCTAATCCTGATGTCATAAATCAAATTCTTCTTTGATCTTCAGTACTTGCCCGACTGTCTGAAATCTAATAATCAATCTGAATGTCAGCAAAACAGAATTTCTGTCTTTTCCATCAGACATTCTGCCGTCTGTTTACGCTGTTGATTTAATATTTGCTTTTTTTTCATCCAACAGTCCTTTAGTGAAGTAAACTAACCCCCGTCACCACTGCCTGCTGCTGCTGCGGTCTCCAAACTGTCACTATGAGTGCAATTCGTGTGGATGCCAAGGTGGTGATGCTGGGAAAGGAGAGTGTGGGGAAGACCAGCTTGGTGGAGAGATATGTTCACAGTCGCTTTTTGGTTGGTCCATATCAGAACGTGAGTGTCAGCTGCTCTTCTCTCATTTCCATGTCTGATTACCTTCCCTTTTGTTTTGCTCTCTGTCGCCTCAGGGACATTGTGAAATGACTGTGTGACCGTCACTCTGGATGCTGTTATTTATATATTTAACCCTAAGCATGCTGTTCGTGAGAAACATGACGTACAGTGTTTTCATTAGTGCACATTTAGAATGCGGTCTGTGAAAGGATACACATTCACCCACAGTCTACACAGACACTTAGTCTTTCCATCTAAAGCATTTCCTCTCTGGGTTCTTTCTGCCCTTCAGACTATTGGAGCTGCTTTTGTTGCCAAACCAATCCAGATTGGCGAGAAAGTGGTGACTCTGGGAGTATGGGTGAGATAAAACGCTACATCATACAGTCTAATTCAGTGATTTTGACCCATCGCCCGTCTTCTCTTCTCAGTGGTTCTTATTTTCTTGCTCTTCTTCCACACAGGACACAGCTGGATCAGAGCGCTATGAAGCTATGAGCAGAATCTATTACAGAGGAGCCCGGGCAGCCATAGTCTGCTATGGTAAGCTTGCATTCACCTCTTGTCTTGTGGTATCTATGGAAACAGTTGCCCCTTCTTCCAAACTCTTGTGCTCTGTGATGTCACAGAGGCAATGAAATAATGTCAACACAGTTTTTGTGTTACTAAATATTATATAAATATTGCATAATAGCAGCTGTGATTAGCCTCTGTCACATTTTCTTGTCGCCTTTGCTCCAGGTTAGGGAAGTTTGTCTTTTTGAAAATAGCTGCTGGCATTTCCCACTACATTACTCACACTTCTGTCATGTTTCATTTTCTGTCCTCTTTTAGGTCAACACACTACCTGCTTCTTTAACTTCCTGTATATGTTCTTAGTGTAAAAAATATAAATAATAATAACAATGAAATGGTTAAATACCCAAATATATTGTGACACATTTCTCCCTCTGGGTAAAAATACCCACCTTCATTTGTGGACTTTGTTTGTTGCACCGTGTAAACTTTAAGTGGAAGTGTTGTTTTTTTCAATCTCTTTTTGTGGCGTACTTCTTGCACAGATTGACACATTTTCCTGTTGCACAAGTTTCCCTCAGCTATGTTTTGCTGTTGATGTCTTGTCACGGTTGTGTTTTCATTCTTCACGCACAGACCTGACGGACAGCAGCAGCTTTCAGCGAGCTCGCTTCTGGGTGAAAGAGCTGCAAAACTGTGAAGAGGTGAGAGAGAGAGAGAGAGAGAGAGAGACTGAAACACTGTGACCATGTCCTGACGACATCATAGTGATGTCACTTCATAACTTAATATTTGGTGAAGATACCAAACATCTGCTATAGATTCTTTACGTCCACGATTGCAGCGATTGTCTATTCTGAGAGTTGAATTTATGAACCACGTCAGTAAAACAGCTGTTTTTATGTCGTTTACTCTCAGCACTGTAAGATCTACCTGTGCGGCACTAAAGGTGATCTGATTGAGGGAGACCGAAGCGTGCGTCAAATCGACTACCATGACGCTCAGGACTTTGCTGAAGGTGACAGAGTTACTCACGTAGACGCCAAAATAAAGCAAACGCATTTTTAACGTGCTTTTTTACTGTCGATGTAGAGATAGAATAAGTCTAAAGGAAAACGGCTCCTCTTGCATGTCTGTTTGGATCATTAACATACATACCATCTCTTATTGTGATAAAAAGAACAAAATAATCATTTTGATTATGTATATCTGTATATATTAACCACAGCTGTAAGGTGCTGGAAAAGTTTGAAAGTAGACCTTGAAAAGTGCTTGAATTTGACCTTGGAAAGTGTGCATGAACCCTGACACGAAGACCTAAGCGCTCATCTCTCTCGTAGACTGTAGGTGATCACTGATGTTGCCTGACTGACTTTTAACCGCCATGTTTCTTTGATCGCACAGAGATCGGAGCGCAGCACTTTGAGACCTCGAGTAAAACTGGGAAAAACGTGGGTGAGTCACAACTTCACTATATACTATATACTATATATATATATATCTATAAACCACGTTTAACACAAGTGACGAGTTCACATTCACATCGTAGCAGCAAAAAGTACCGAGACGAGGTATGGAACCGATATTGAAACTCGACGCAGAACACGTGTGGATTTTCATACCGGTTTGAAATGTGAACAAGACACGGACATGGTCCAGATTATTTTCATTATAATCCTCCAAACCAGCTAAATAAAGCTGTTGTGCAGTACAGATTAACTGTAGGTGTGTGAATGTGATTGAATCACAAACTAACGCAAAGTGACCGTTTGTTCCTCTGCTTTTCAGACGAGTTATTCTATAAAGTTGCCGAGGATTACAACAACTCAGCGTTCCAGTACATGACAGGTGAGTACGTAATTACAGGTCATACTACAGCCAGCTGTCAATCATCTTAGATCTGAGCTGCTCCTGCACCTCTTAAGCGCACACATGGACATTTGATCTCAAAAAAAGAAAAGATGAATATTGGAAGTCTAAACTCACTCTCTTCGTCTGTTCGTTGTGCAGAAGAGACTGGAGTGGATTTGGACCAGAAGAAAGACTCTTATTTTTACAGCTGTTGTCACAACAACTGATGCTGGAGCAACTTGAAAAGTGAAACAAGTGGAAAAACGAGGGGCTTCTCTCAGCTGGAGTCAAACGTGGGCAGGTGCTGGATATCTCTGCTCTAAGTGTGAAGGAGGAATCAGACCGTTCTCATAATACCTTGTTATTAGATGTGTTTATTTCTTTTGTGTCATAAAGAACAAAAGGATCCACTGTGACTGCAGCGGTTACTGAGCTGGTAAAGGGATTTTCAAAAGCAAACGCTTCCACTTTTCACCCACGTGTGTCCCATGTTTAGTCCTCACCTCTCTGCGCGGTGACCTGTGACCTGTGACCTGCAGTAGTGAGGAAGTTAACGACGTTGCCTGAAAACAAGGATCCTCTTGGGAAGCTGATGCTGTTTGTTGTGGACACAGTGCACTGCAGGGTGCTGAATGCTTCCTTTACACTAGTTATTTTTTCTTTCGTGAAGCTTTTTCGTCGTCACGCTTGCACACTTTCAACGGCACCTACATGAACGGATGAAAGAGGAGAGGATATTTATTAAACACAGACTTTATTCTGATAGTTCTCAGCCGTACTTTGTCGACTTGAAAATGGAGTATAATATTAACGAGTGTTATCTTTATAAAAGGTCTTTATATGCACATGGCAAATCACAGGACCATGCATGTGTCTCACCGCTGTCACTGCATTTGTCACATGACGCCCGTGGATGTACGCAGAGCTGATGGGATGTGACCAGCGAGCCCCAGATCCACGTCCGTCACATCTGGATTGTTACAACGGCAGAGGAGTTACAGACGAGCTCACAGTGAAAGGACAGTAACACGGATTAGCTCGGCATCGTTAGCATCATAAGCTAAGCTGACACGTTCAACTCTAACTTAAAAACTCTGAGTGGAAACGTTTCCCTCAGCTGTGGCACAAAAAAACGTTCTGTACAAATCATCATCATCATCATCATCATCCTCATCATCTCTCATTTACAGCTCTCCTCAAATGTCCGGTCACTTATTTGCTGCCAGTTGTAGGAAAATAAATGGACTCATCTCAGTTTCTCCTGCTTTTGTGTCGTCGTGTGAGTAAGTCGACATTTTTGAGCACAATATTTTTTAACTGAAGAGTTGCAGAGAAACAAATATGCTAAAATTAAAACTTGTGGAAACAACGTTTAAAACGGACGTTAATGTAACTTTAAAAAAAGAACATTCAAGTTTATAACTTAATACTCGGTAAGGTTTATGTGTTTGATCACAGGTGCAATTTTAAAACTAGTGAGCTACGTTTGACGCCACTGGAAAGATGTAAATGTGAAATGTTACGACCTCAGAGAAGAGGAAACCCAACACAGAAACAATTTAGTTTTATGAAACAAACTCGTCATTTCAGACGAAGTGAGCAAAAGGAAAGGATTGAGATAAGTAATAAAAAGGTGAGTAGCGTCTGCAGCACGTCCCCCAAAAACAAAAATGGATTAAATAAACTAAACCCCATCACAGGACTGTCGGTAACCTCCAACCAACTGAAACGGGAAAAGACAACGAGGAGAAAACCAAAAGTCCTGCAGCTCAGCTGGCTGCTCAGTCTCCTGTCCCTTCACGCTTCCCTCCCCAGGGGCTGCAATCACTGGAATGAAACACAGGTGAGTGGAGAGGAAAGAGAAGCTGCAATAACAATAACAATAACAGTCATTCAGACACTTTTTGATTGAACGTAAACATTTGACTGCAACACGTCGTCTCCATGAGAAACAAGAACATGTTCTTACCTCCTGCCTCGCCTCTGACTGCAGGAGTCCAAGTGTGACGGGACATCACGCGTCACCAAGGACAAACATTCTCGACCACAACTTGAGGAAAGAACGAGGCGTCGGCGAGTGCTTATTTTGTAACATCTCATATTTTTATATAGCAGTTAACAGGTCAATGGTTGAAGATCTAACCGGTCATAATTACACTGGGATGACACATCGCTGTAAAAAGGCCTCGGCTCTCACAGATGCCGAAGCGTTCCTCAGAAACACACTCTAAGGCGTTGGCAGATCACACACACACACACACACACACACACACAATATTATAAGCTTGTAGAGTTAAACACGTGGTAAGAACACATACAGAAGTGCAAGCATCATGGCGGCAGTCCCATCGTTCTGTCCCACGACCTTCGTTCCCCCCGTCAGTGAGTTGAGAATGAGAAGAGGGGAGCGATGACATCATCGCCCCCTCATTTGTGCGTCAGAAGAGGAAATAAAACGGTGAGAACGACGTCCTTCCACAGTCTCAGTCCAGCTTCTAATCTCTTTATCGTACAGTGTCACTGTCCCACGATGGAATAAATACTGTCTTTTCTAGTCTCACTCAAACAGTAACTCACTGTCATTTTAAGGACCTCTCTTTTTTGGCATGAAATGGTGTGGAGAAGATTTTCACGACCGAGGCGACCTGTGCACACCTGCAGGAAAGATGACGTCACCGGCAGCACGCGCGTCACATAGAACCCTAAACACACAAGTCCACTGAACCGCCCGCACACACACACACACACACATGCGTGTCAGTCCAGTCCAGATACAGTGATGGTTTTCCTTTTAAAACACAGCCACCATCACGACGACACACGGGTCTGTCGACGAGCGCGCACTGCAGAAGTTCTTTCCTGTAACAAACGCACACTCAGCAGCTACATGAAGCTTCCACAGGTCACCTGCTCGACCCACAGAACAGTCACTGAAATCACACGGGGCATCGCGACTGATTTTCCTGATTTGATTTGAGTTCTTAGTCCTTTTTTGGGGCAGATTTCAGTTTCCATATCAATGTTATGCTTGATGATGAAAGAAGATATTCACAGATCTAATGCTACAAGTTGTACAAAAGTTGGACCACACAGTGCAACTCTACAGCACAGTCACATGTTCCAAATATCCAGCCTAGAAGTGCAGCAGAGGGTGCCGTGAGTCTGCATCCATGCGCTCTCACTCACGGATTTCTGCTTCTACACCATCGATGACTAGAGGACACAGGAAGTGATGTAAGAACCATCCATCTCAGGACTTTATGAATTGGAAAAATCTATATTCTTGCACCCAGCCCGAACATGAAACGTGAACTACGACCTCACGGGAAAACCAGACCAGACCAGACCAGACCAGACCAGCAGGTGAACTTGGTGAGAAATGCAGGAACGGGAGTGAAACGCACTGTGGTGGGTGATTTTGTGTGTTGATATAAAGGTGCAGCCAGTTTGTGCAAAGTCACTGAGCCGGCGAGTGAGAGACAGGAACACAGAGATCTCAGGACGCTCAGTGACGCACTGCTACCACTCCTCTAGTGTTGTTGGTTTCCTCACTGCTACGCCTTCTCCATTTCCTGTGCCATCATAAATAATATTTTTATACTGTCTGTTAATCCTCCTCGTCCTCTTCATCCTCCTCCTCTACCTCCTCATCATCTTCTTCCTCCTCCTCCTCCTCATCGTCCTCTTCATCCTCTTTAATCTCCAGATATTCCAGCCCGACCTCTTCCACCTCCGCCTCTCCATCGATGTCGCGAGGGTCTGATTTCTGCCGCCCCACTTCACCCTCGTCTTCTAACTCCTCCTCCACCTCTCCTAACAGCTCCTCCTCCTCTTCCTCCTCCTCCTCCTCCTCATCATAAGAAGAGATGGGTGAGTAGTGTGGGAGGTCGAACATCTGCGGGCTGCTGGGAGGATCAGAGCTGCTGGGGGGAGGAGCCACGGGAATGGTGATGGGTACTGGGATGGAAAAAGCAGGAAAGGACTCAGAAGGTCCAGCACCGGCGCCGATCTCCCGGACCCTGGTCCTGGTGGTCGGGTTCAGACCGGCGGTTGTGTTCGGAGCAGCGGATGGGATCACGGCCATGCCCAGACCCGAGGTCAGGGCTCTGGGCTCGGGCTTGTACTCGCGGATCTCCCCCGGTTCGAGCGGGTCGGGCCCGCAGGGGTCGTGTTCGCTGCAGCACAGTTTCCCGTCGAGCTTGGAGATGAAGAGCAAACCCTCGCGGTGCTGGTTACAGTAAGAACTCGGACACATCTCACAGAAGGACGCCGCGTCTTTGAAGCAGATGTCGCACTGGTGCCACGGACACTCCCATCGACCTTGGAAGAGACAAACAGTAAAAGATAGAAGTTAGAGTTTAGAATGTCGTGTGCTGCAGTCGTACTTCCTGTCAAAAACAATCACAGTTAGATCTTTATTCAAAATCCTTGGCCTGGTTTCCACCGTGGTTCAGCCGTGGTCAGGTGCCTTCACTCGGTCAGACTGAAGTGATTGCAAAACGAGCCGACAGCACATAATAATATAATAATATTAATAATAAATCTGCAGCTCAAACAGCTAAATTATAAAAGTGCTTCACATCGTCCTGTGAATGACAGACAAATAAATCACATGGTCAAATATCCAGGTGTGACATCACACCACCACTGACCTGCAGGCCTCTTGGTGAGGTTGAGGCAGTCTGCGTGGTAAACTTTAGGACATCCCGGTCTCTTACAGGACACCATCTGTCCTCCGTCTCCGCAGCTGAAACACTCGTCCTCTCTCTCTTTGGTGACGACGGCCTTGCTCTTCCTCTTCCCGTGTCCTCGCCTCTTCAGCTTCCGTCCTTTGTCCTCAGATGGAGGGTTGTTCTGCTCGCAGAGGACAGAGAGGACGTTTGAACACGAGTGAGCGATGCTTGACTTCAGTTCTTTATTTGTGTCCCTGTCATAACTCCCTCACCTTAGGCCTGACGCCCAGGAAGCCGCTGCAGTTGGACGCTCCACACTTACACACCGTCTTCCCGTTTCCCAAACACTCCAGGTTGTAGTTGAAGGTGAGTTCTGTGCCTGAAACACAGACACAGACACAACTGAAGAGGCTGCGAGACAGAAGTTTCAGCTCACGTCAACTCAAGTGTCGGGATTTAATAATGAAATATTGTATTGTATTCTTTATTTACACACGAGGAATAAAGTCAAATGATACAGAATAAAATGAGAATAAAGAGGAAGTGTCTTACATTAATAATCTCATCAATAACTCTTGTTCCCAGTGAACATACACACACGTGTGAGTATTGATTTAAAAATCAAACCAACAATCAATGTAACATGTGTAAGATGAGAGTTTTGATACACATTAAAATAAATATTACATACCACTCCTTTATTAGTTTAAATCTATTCAAAAATTATCCAAATAAAATGTAAATAAAATATAATATTAGGCCAGTGGGGGTTGCCAAGTGAAAAGAAGTCCAACTTTTTAGAATAATAAATAATATTTATTATATTATTTCACATTGTTTCTTTGGATGTGGAGCATATTCACAATATAAAAGTATTTATGATGCAAAATTCATCCGTTAATAAATAAAATAACTCATTCTAACTAGATATTACGTGTCATTAAGTTGATTTAACATTAAAAAGGGAGTTTATTATTTACCTGCAGAAACGTCCACGAGAGCGAAAAGTCCCACGCGAGTGTCTCCGCTCACCGTCCACTTCTGCGTCTCACAGTTGGGCTGACAGCAGTGGTTCATGAAGCGAGCCTCGTTCCCCTTTGGCCCCGCGTCGATGATCCGGTCCTGAAACACACACACACACACACACACACACACACACGGTGAGAAACAAGGCACCTGACACACTCACTGTCTGCGTCTCCGAGCTTTACCTTGTCCAGCGTGAGCATGTAGAAGTTACAGATGTCGTTCTCCTGAGCGTGTCGGATCCTCGACCTGCACTCCTCCTCGTCGATCACCTCCCCCACGTACTCGCTCACAAACTGACCCTGGGAGGAAAACACTCAGTGTTTAGCCTGATGATGGTGAGTGAGTGAGTGAGTGAGTGAGCTGCTCGTTGCTCACACGTGTACTGTCGTCACCTTCTTGATGTCGTGGACGCAGCGGAGTCCCCAGCCTCGCGACAGCGTCCTGAAGATCTCCACCTGACTGTACTGACGCTTGCTGAACGCCTGGTTGAGACATCGATCTCCTGCCGGACAAACCTGCGCAAACATCATCCATCATTTTTGAATAAATCCAGAGGACCAAATGAAAAGGTGTTACTGAATCGATTTGTTTTTCTTCCACAACAATCACATTTCTGAGGGGCTTGACGTCGGTGAACACGGACGGAAATTGTCACGCAAATTAAAAAATGGGCAAAATTTCTTATAACATATTGCAAAAAAGCTCAGCAGCGCCTCCATAGGTGAAACCTGGTAGGACAAAGCCGAAACTAAAGTCGCATTCACACCTAATCGTCTCCGCTAGACTCGGGTCAACTGGTCCCGGTTTGCTTCCACACATTCGCACCTTTTATTTATTTATTTGTTTATTTCGAACATGTAAAAACAAAACAGACAAATGCAGATGTGCATTCCAAAATCTATTGATTTACATGTTCAAAAAGCCATGGGAGGAAGTATAAACTTATTTATTCCCACAACTCAACATAATTGACATCATTTTATTTATTTAGCTTCCTGCTTAACAGTCCATTCATTCATTTCTTTATATACAATATCCACTTTCTCTGTCTTTTTTTATACTCTGTGATTATGGGCTTCCTTCTTCCTCTTTGTACTTTATGAAAATCCCTTCTTTGTACCTCTTTATGAACTGAATCAGACTTACATACATATGTACATTGCCTCAACACTACATTCATACTGTTCCACCAATACAAAAACCTTCAAATCTAATTTCCCTCTCAGATTATAACCTCCTTCTCTATTGAAGAATAATCTTTGTAAATTAAACCTTTTAAATAACGTGTTCCCCTCCTCGCCTGAGGCGGCGCTGCATCGGGAATCACTGACGGAGAAGACGAGACAACGATGAACGAGAGAACTCGTTCATCTGTTGTTTTAATGAAGGACGCTGCAACAACCGGCTCAGACATTTCTACACATGCATATGTCTTGGTTGTGTTTACCCACAATGCCCTGCGTTTGTTCCTGCATTTGTGTGTGTGTGTGTGTGGTACCTGCGGGTGACACTCGTACAGCAGCATGCGGTTGATGCACTCTGAGTCCGGACCACACGGACTCTCGTCTGTGGCCTTGCAGTTACAGCGCGGGATCTCGGACAGGTCGGCCGTCAGAATCTGAACCTTTCCGATCGGTCGGTTCACCTGAACCAGAGCGAGAGACAAACGTGAACTTTAAGCTGAATAAAGCTGAATAAAGATTTAACTCAAAGGGTCACCATGGTGATTAAAATAAGCATAAAGTTAAGTTATAATGAGAGGGCGATGAAGAATAATGTATTTAAATGTCTAAAGTACATCATTTATGACATGTCACAAATCTATTTCAAATCTAGTTTCTATAAAAGTGATTAACATCTCTTGACTTAAAGTCAGAAAGCCACTGTTTGCGTCTGGTCCCTGACCTTGATGTGTTTGTACGGAGGAGGTTTCCTGTCGTTCTTCCTGTCCTCCTGAAGCTGCCTCAGCTCCTTCTCTGCCTGCAGCTCTCGGAATCGCACGGCCGCCTCCTCCAGAGCTGTGGAGGCAGATCCACAGTCGTCACGTCATCAAGTAACAAAACTGATGACAACATGAACTTTTCCCGATACACTGAGGTCAACGCGTTACCTTTCTTGTAGGTGGCGTCGACGCCTTTCCCCATCTTCTCTTTGCTGTTGGCGTCCACGTCCATGTACGGGAAGACTCTGGCCTGGTACGTCCACAGGTAATCGTTGGAGCCAAAGAAGTGGACGGGGAACTCCCCGACGTCGTGCTTCATGCGCTGGATGTTCTCTGGAATGGTTTTGGGATGGCTGACCTCTGCTGGCCACCACCTGTTCAGTTCATCAGCAGAGACGTCAACAATGGAGACAGATGTGATGACAGTGCAGAGTGTTTATCAGCTGCTCACACACCTGTAACGCCCCACTTTCACCCACAGGATGTCCTTGAAGCGAGGTTTCTTCCCGGCCTTGCAGTCGTTGCAGTACCAGCTGCCTTTAGGCATCTCGATGTTGAGACACTCTCGGTGGAAGGCAGCAGGACAGGACTCGCAGCACAGCAGACTGCCCCCTACAGCACAGGAGGAGGAAGAACAGTCTTATACCGCTTTTCCACGACACCGTCCTGCCACGGTTTGGTGGGTTTATTTTATTACTACAGTGAACGTGGGAAGCACGGCTGCACGAACCTGCCGCGGCTTTGTTGTTTTGGGTGAAACTGAATCATTAGAATCAGTTCATCAAAAGGATTTGTTCACAGAATGGTTCAGCACTGAACTGAAATACCATTGAACGTGGTCGTGACCGGGCTCATTTTAGACAGATTTTAGACATTTCCTTTGCTAAATGTTGGAAATAAAAACACGTTTTCAGGATTTGTAACTGATCTACAGTTCAGAATTGTTCGGTAGGGAAGCAGGGGTGTCAAACATACGGCCCGAAGGCCAGAACCAGCCCACCAACAGGTCTGATCCGGCCCGCAGAATGAATAAATACAATACACTTGATTGTTCAGTCCCAGAGAACTGTGCCGTTGTAGATCCACTGTGATCTGTAGGTTGTTCGGCACACGTGTGTAAATGGTAAATATAGGTAAATATAGGCATAATATGTTTAGTAAAAAGATTTCATTAAATGTAAACAAAGGGAAACATTTGGAGATCTTGTTGTTTATAGGAGATGATGCTATGATGTCACTGGTCCAGTGGCCCCTGAACTAAGATGACGACCCAACTTTACATCAACAAGACACTGGTGACAAATGGACTGTTGTGGGCTCACATGCTGGACCAGGACTAACTCAAATCAGGTCTTAAATCCGTACCCTCCGTACAAACGAAGCACCAGCTGACGTTGACGTGCTCGTGGTTCTTGACGCCGCGTCTGGGAGTGAAGTGGTTGGGACAGATGATGCTGTTGTTGGAGAGGACGACGCAGCCGGCCGCCATGCAGAGGTCCGTGGCGTGATAAGCCACCGGGCAGCGCACACACCGCACCAGACGACCTGCACACACACACACACACACACACACAAACGGGTTACAGACGTCACACACACACACACACACACTGACACCTGTCCTCTGTTTACCTTTAGAGATGGACACGCTGTTGGGAGTGGCGATGAAGCAGGTGAGGCACACGTGGATCGAGCAGCGGAAACCTCGGTTCACGGGCGCCGTCGCGGCGTAGTTGGCGATGCACTCGCCGTGGTAGAACTTCCCACACACGGGGATCATGCAGCGCCGCACGTCCTCACTGCGCTTTTTACACACAAAGCAGGTGTGGATGCCTGGGCCATAAACGACAACAACAACAACAACAATAACACAGAAATCATTCAGACACAGTCAAATACAGCAATTAAACAACTGTACACGTGGAATTAACGATAAATAAACAAGAATAAACAAGAAAACGACACCTGATTGGCTGATGCTGAGGGCTTTAAAGGACAGAGGGGAGGAGCTAATTCTCAGGATGGCATGGGATGGTTTCTTCTAAGTGGAGCTGTACTTCCTGTATCCTTATGGACGATCACTAGTGATTCTCTAAAAGACTTCAGGCCAAAACACAATCTTTCTTCCCACTGAAAATAGGCCGTAATACTGTAGCCATGTGTGTATCTAGGTCTGTGTTCCTTTTATAATCCAGTTTTAATTTAAAGGAGCATGAAGTCTGAACACAGACGTACCTGATGTGCACTCAGGACAGATGAACTTCCCCTTTGGTGCCTGAGCCAGAGAGATGCAGGCCAGGTGGAAAGCTCCACAGCACTGACCCTCACAGAGAAGAAGCTCCCCTGTCTTTTCACACACCTGACATGTAACAAAAAAAACAAAACACAGGAAGGTTTACAAGACATTGCAGAAGGTTAGAGCATCATAAACGTCTGTATTTGTGTGAATCTCACCTGACAGATGTTCTCCTTCATGGAGGCAGGGCCTCCTCGGTCTCCGATGATCTTCCTCGAGGGTAAACGTGGGTCATCGCACAGGGAGAAGTCTTCCTTCATGGAGGAGAAGCTGTGGTCCAGGCTGGACGAGTCGCCCTGACGAGATACAGGAAACAAACGGGGATTTCATTTATCCAACATGTCAACAAGATGAACACATGAAACAGACACATGGCTGAAAATATACAAATGAAAATAAAAGATAAACATTAAAATGACTCAAAGGAGTCATGTCCAGTGAGTATTTGTGTCCTGGGAAATACACCATGACAATAATACAGTCAGAAGATCAGAATTCAGAGTGTTGTTGATATCTTCAATCACCGTCTCTACAAATCTGTGCTAAAGATAAACGGCGACCTCTGACCTCTGATTCTGCTGCGTCCTTCTTCACCTCCTGAGCGTTTCTGTCCTCAGGCTCAGGAGCGTCCATGTCGGCGGACTCTGGATCCACAGGCCTGGGTTCAGGTGGTGGAGGAGGAGGAGGTGGAGGAGTGACAGCTACAGGACGGACAGTAGGTACAGGAGCGACAGGAGTGACAGGAGTGACAGGAGTGACCGGAGTGAGTGTGGTGTGAATGGAGGGCGCGGGCGGAGCAGTAGAATCGTCCTGGGTCGCTGGTGTAAACGCCGTCAGCTGCTGTCTCTTCAGTTTTAAAGGTGGTGGTCCTGAATCTGGGAGTGACGAGGACACGTTTCAATCAGCTATCATTGAGGGACTGAAGAATGTGTGTGATGACGTGCACGATAATGGAATATATACAGTTACTGACCTGACTGAGGGGCGGGGTTTGAAGTGGCTTTTAGTGTTTTGACCTGAAACGAGATAAACGACATCAAAAACCACTCGTGTCAAACTTCTAATTAAATCATTACTATAATCTATCCATCTATCTTTCTTGACAGATTACTGTAGAGATTGTACTTCTTTGTGAAATGACCACAGAATACAAATACACATAAAAACGCAGGTGAACACCAGGATCTACCCTCTTCTTGGGGACCGGTGAAGCCTCGGCCTCCAGACAGTACTCCAGGATCTTCTGCGTGGGCTTCCTCTTCCTCTTCCTCTCCAGCAGTGGAGCGTTACCTGCTGAAATGTCACCGTCAGACTCAGCCACACATTTTCAAAACCACCTTTGTCCACATAGTGCACCAGTATTTAAAATCAAAGTGCTAAAATCCTCACTGTAATCTTTGACGAGGCCGTCTGAGAGCGTGGGCTCAGCTTCAGGCGGGGGGGTCAGCGTGTCGATGGACAGCACCGGTGTATCTCGGGGACATGATGCGTCTTCAGTGCTGGGAATCTGGAGTTCCGGGGACATCGTTGTCGTCGTCGTTGTTGTTGCAACAGTTTCCTCCGGAGGTGGCGTCTGGATTTCAGGAAGTGAGTTCAGGGACGAGCGGTCGTGTGAGTTCTTGTCCAGTCCCGCGTGTTCAGACATGGACGTGAGAGGTTCAGCGCTCTGAGAAAAGAATAATGACACTCAGTGTTAGAATTATTCCAATATCACTAAATTGAAATGAGGTCTTTTACCTTTTCTAGCGACTGAAGAGGCTTTTTGTTTTTCTTCCTCGTGGAGAAAATCTGATCGTACTCGCCCGTCCACTCCAGCAGCCTCTTGCTTGGTTTTCGTATTCGTTTGTGAGCTAAAATAGACACAAAAGGAAAGACTGAGTGTTTTTACATTTACAATCCTTTATCAGTTATTAACCACATGGTCTTTGCTATTTCTTGAAAGCCAAGAATCTTGAGGTGAATGTTTTAAGATTGACGAGTAGATTATGTGCTGGATATTTACTGCAGTCAGTTTAACTTCTAAAGTTTGTTATTGTCTTTGAGTCTTTGTGCGTGTTTGGGTCCATGTGGCAGATTCTGGACAGATTCTGATTCATTATTTAGGTGAACTGGTCTGGATTTACCTCCTGATGGAGACTTCTCATGTCCTCTGGCGATGTGCGTGAAGCTCATGTTGGTCTCGTTCATGCGGTCTCCAGCGAGGCCTTTCCTCGTCTCCAGACCCAGCCTCGCGTCAGACTGCTGCTGCTGCTGCTGCTGCTGCTGCTGCTGATCCTCCTCCACAGGCGTCATCATGTTCTGTAGATTCTCGCTCACTCTGCTCCACGTCTCCTCCACTTCCTCCCCGCGAGCCACTTCTTCATCAGCTCCGGCCCGGTTCTCCCATCTGCTCAACTGCATGCCCAACAACGACTGGACCCTCGAGGAGCAGTCCAGTCCTGATGAAGAGTCCACGGTGGGTGAGGACTCCAGGCCGGGGAAACCAGGTCCAGACCTGGCAGGAGAACAAGGCACTTTGTGGTTGGTTCTCTTCTTGACTCCGGCGCAGTTCCTTCTGTTGTACGGCCGCTTCAACTTCTGACTTTTGCCATCCTCACAGTGTGTGACGATGATTTTGTCTGGACTTGATTTTGAATTGTTATTAACATCTTGCCCCGCAGGTTTAACCTCAGGAGGCATCACTGACGGCTCCTCCTTCACATGTGCACTCGGGGGCCCGATGTCCAGCTCAAAGGGGGCCCCGTCTCGCTCTCTGGTGTCATGCAGGTCCTTCAACATCATGAGGAAAGTGCTGAACTTGTAGTTGGAGTTTGGCGTGAAGGAGACGGGTTTGCCGTGGCCCTCGCTCGTCACAGACTGGAAGGAAACCTCCTTCACATTTTTAAAGGCGTTCATGAAGGAGAACGGTGAGGGAGGCGAGGACGGCGACCTTTTGGCAGAGGCGTGATCTTCCTTTTTCGCCTTCACCGAAGATGTGAGGGGTATGAAGTCCATCGGCGGTGTCGAGGATATCGAGTGGTCTTCATCTTCGCTTTTGACGTCGGTGTCAACGTCAGCGGAACTGGAGGACGTTAAATTGGGGCTGCTACAGCTGGAGAGTGTGTCCTGATCAGACTCAGTGTTTTTATTAAGCTTAGATTTCACAGGTTTTACTTTAGTGCTTAGGTTGTGTTTGGGTTTTAGACTCCGGTTGGAGTTTCGTGAATCCTCAGCTTTTCTTGATGGATCTAAGGATTCTTTCTGCTGAGCTTTCCCCTTCTTGTTCTTCTTCTGCTCCGCCTCCTGCATGGCCTTCAGAGCTCTGGTCATCAAGCGACCGCTGGCTGGGAGGTGAGCAGGCTGCACCGGTACTTTCTGTACTTCCTGTGGAACCTGCTTTGATTGCGTGCGGACAACAGTCTTGGATTTGTCAGGGGTCGGGTCTTCAGAAACCTTTGCACTCCTGGATTCTGAACGACCTTGCTTCTGATTGTCGTTTGCTTGTTCTTGGCGCGTCACGGCTGTTGGCGTCTGCAGTTTTACTTCCTCTCTTTCCTTTACCTTTTGTTTTTCTCCGTCCAAACATCTCGCTGGCTTCTGAGGAGCAGCAGTTTTACTATCAGATGCACCGGTGTCAGACGTTGCTGTTCTGTCGGAGTGGTCAGAAGTCGTGTTCATTGCATTAGAGGGCGCGAGTTTCTTACTTTCTGACTGATTAGAATTCCTTGGGCTTACATTTAAACCTGGTTCCCTCTCCACCTCTGCGCTCCCCGACTCCTCCGCAGTCACACTCTCCACAGTGGAGACCGGGACACTTTTCTCCGGCGATGATTCTGACGAGAGGTTGAACGTTCTGTTGTCCCCGCAGGTTTTTAACTTCACCACTGAAACCTTTATCTTCTCTGAACTGAGGATCTTCTCTAAGGGGACGTTTGTTTTGCTGTCCGCTCTGTCCGACAGACGCCTGGAGGATTTTTTAGTCCCATTATTGTCTTTGTCTGGTGGTTTTTCAGTGCTTGTGTTTGCCGTTTGCTCGGTGGGTTTCAGGGTTACTCTGGCATTGAAGAACTTGCTATCCTCGATGTTTCTGCGTATTAATTTGACATACGGGAGCCTGCACTTGGAGACCAGACTCGCTTGCTTCTCTAGGATTGACATTGGGTCAGGGGTGACAGCGTTGGGCACTGGAGTTTTGCTACGGTCCTTTTTCTCTGGTTGATTGGAAACCCTGTCAACTAAAGTGACTTTTTTCTTGGTTATCGTGTCCGGACTTTTACTTTGACTGACACTCACATTCACACTTTCTGAACACCCAGTTTGGACCCCGGAGCTGATTTTCATGCTGGGCTCCTGAGAACTTTTAACATCTAAGCTTCCAAACTGGTCTGACAATTTGCCAATAAGAGCGCTCGTTGTAGTGCTGAGCGTCTGCAGACACTTTGAGTGTCTCGACCGGGACAGCACAGCAGTCTCAGCAGAGCTCGGAGACTTGTGCTTTTCTGAAGGTTCTGATTGGTCAGGAAGGCCACTGGTTGTACCGACAGGCCCATTGGAAACAGAGGTGTTTTTACTCGTCGAGTGTCCTGACGGCACAGGAGGAGGATTTGCTTCAGCACCGACCACAAGCTTCTGTTTGTCTGGCATCACTGACGGCTCACCGACAGCTGAAGAGACGCCAGGAACCACCGTCTTCTTACCGACGACGGGAAGGTTCTTCTTCTTAGACGACACCTTGCTGAACAGAGTGCGGTCTGGCACTGAACTGGTTGTTTTCGGCCGCCTGTCTTTGCCTGATTTACTGAACCAAAGACCACTCTGGATCTCCGGCTGCTTCTTCACCTCTTTGACGACTGTAACAGACGACTGAGGTGGAGCCAGTTTTTGCTGCCGCTCGAGTGCTTTAGGACACAAAATCTTAGGGACCGAGTCGAGGTCAGAGTACGGGCACTCTTCGTTGTACGTGTCAGATCCGTCCGGGCTATTTCTAAAGATCTTTTTGGACTTTTTACTGTTCATGTCTTTTATTGATTTACTCGGTTTCTTCTTGCCAGAAGATTTCTGTAAAGTGCTTGGCTTTGCTGGAGGTGTCGTTGGGGATGAAACGGATCCATTGACGACTCGCTGTGACGTCTCAGGGGGAGTGGAGACGGGCGAAGTGCATGTAGAAAGGGTTGGAAGGGCCTTGTCCTCTCTCTCCACAGAGGAACTGAACTGGAAGGCGTAATCTGCGGCTGAAGATACAGGGGAAGCCATTTTGGGTCGCAGTGGGAGGACAGACTCAGCTTCTGCGACGCTTAACCTCCACGAGTCCTGGAAACGCTTTGCAATCTGCAGAAAGATGGAGAAAAACACAGTTCAGTCTGTGCTGATCAAATACTCTGTTTATTATCACCATGGTACTGTTCCTCAACAAGAGGAATTGAACCCTTTAACACTGTTTGTGCTATCGGATAAATTCAAGCTGTTTCTGAAACCTGAGAAGTTGGATGTCAAAGCCAACGTGTGGTTATCACAGGAATTCCACTCAAATGGTTGCAGGAAGCCGGCATTACTCGACATTGAGACAAAGACTCAAACAAATGTTCTTTTAAATATGTATTGTACTGTTAAAATTGAACACGCAAATCTGGTGTTCATGTTACACTACGGTGTTTTTTTACAATAAAACTTAGTTTTTCTTCATTTTGAATTCTTGAATTGTAAATTACTGCCAGATATTGAAAGTTATTCTCGAAAAATTGACAAAAAAGAGACAATTTCTGGCCCTTTTATGACTAAAATAAGCAAAAACATTTTAAGGCTTCGGCGTTAAAGCGACTCGTCATTAATAAAAGAGTAATTACAGTGTATTTATTGTTCTTCTCTCGTTGCTTCCCTCTCCGCCGCAGTAGCTGCTCAAACTCAAAGCCTCCATGGAAAGAGTGAGTGGATTTGTCCTCCACCCAGACTTCTTCCACAGACTCGCCAAACGTCCGCACATGGTAGAGGCGACATGGACGCTCACTGGGCTCTAAGACAACGACAAAACCGCAGCCTCAGTGTCAGCAGGTGGAAACTGAGACACTACATTCTGAATGTCAATTACATCAAAGCACAGATTAAAGATGAATTATTGTTCGGGGTTTAAAACTTAAACAGCAAATAGACTAAATAACTATTTTCAAGCTTTTATAGAACGTCAGTGGGTGCAAGTTACTAACAGTGGTTCTCTTTCATTAGTAATGACAACTGGATACTAATGAAGGAGAACCACTGTTTGAAAATATGGACTCTCAAATTCAAATAAACTCAAATAAAAGACATTTCTAGCACAAAGCCTCTCTGGCATGGTCACATTTACTCACTTATAATGTGATGTTCTAGAGAATGAAGAGTTTACAACACAACTGAAAGCAATACCTTCATTATTTATATTAATGATTTACTTCAGTGGTGTCAAACTTGTGGTCCACGGGCCACATGCGACCCAGCAATCAATTGCACGAGGCCCACCACTTAATATCATAGTAAAATAAAACTAAATGTATTGGAGGCACAGCTGCCAGTGAGCTACAGACCATAATACTAAATATTATTATTATCATAACAATACTAAGACATACTGTTGTAATTATCACATTATTAAATGTATTCATGATATAAATGAGTGTTTTAATCCCAGTTGTCTGTTATTATTTACTTTATTTCAGATTTATCATTTTATTAATTATTTATTATTATTATATATAATTATACATCATTCCACATAAAAACACTTTTACTTTGAAATTCTTTTTTTTATTTTTTATATCAACTCTTAATTCAAATGAAATGTCCTTATAATGTAATATTTAATAGAATTAAGCCACATACAAGCATGAATGCATGAATGTAGTAACACTGTGTCGCTGTGCGGAGCTGTCGTTGGCCCACCTTTCACTCTGTGATAGATCCCCAGTGCGGGGTCAGAGGTCACCTCACAGGGCCACCACGGTCGTCGGTTGAACTTTGCCCAAATAATCTCGCCCTCTAAAAACTTCAGCGGCGGCAGAGACTTTTTCTTCAGGCTGTTCTGCTGCTGCTGACGACGACAACAACAACAACAACAACGACGACAACAACAGAGAACAAAAAAAGACACAATAAGAATCTGTGTTTTTGATATTTCACATGATGATTTACACACTTTTTAAACATAAACAATCATCAATGTAAGAGACATAAACATCTGTTACAGTGAAGCCACTGAGCCGTAAACAACTCTCTGTGTTTCTGAGTTTAGCAGAGTTTGGATCTCATGACACCCGGCGACATTTCAGCGCTGCACACAGGAAGTGAAGTGCTTTAAGACAGAGGGAGGCAACAACAACAACAACGACAACAACACTGCACCAGTGAACTGAATCATTGTCTCGATCTACACACATGGTGTTCTACAGAGTGAAGAGAACATCTTTGTTTCTCACAGATCGGCACAAATATTACACAGTAATCATTTAAAAAATGAGAATAATGACGTAAAGATTACCGCTCCTTCTGATGTCGCAATATCCATCAAAAATAATCACAATTAGACATTTATTCAAAATGGTTCAGCCTGAGTTTGGAGTAGAAATGTAACGATATGAAAATTTCATATCACGGTTATCGTGACCAAAATTATCACGGTTATCAATATTATCACGGTATTGTTAGATGTGTTCAAAATGTTCCAAAAGTACTGAACACACACACACTGAAATCTTTTAACCAAGTTTTATTATATTATTATTATTATTATTATTATTATCATTATTATTATTATTATTAATAATAATAATTATCATCTGACTGACTGACACACACACACACACACACACAGGTCCTCACTCTGTGTCGGATAATAATTAAGCAGCAGCGGTTGTACACAGCATAAAAATAAAATAAAAAAACACAGAAACAAACACATTTTGGTCTGCTACGGTACCTGTCGTCTGCACACTACTCGCTTTCGCGAGACAAACCATGACGTTTCCCACTATTCCGAAATCCCGTTTTTGTTGATTTACCCGCTGAAAAGTTGTGTGTGGTAGTCACGGAGATGGCTCATCATATTGGAAGTGCCTTCGCGCCGCGAAGTTCGCGGAGATTTTTTTTTTGCATTTTCTGCACAAGGATTGATTGTCTTCAATTATTTTACTCTCAACATCCTTTAAAAATACAAAATATGCCCAGATTTCTGATCTTACGGGGGGTAATCTCTGGAGCGCAGGTGGCTTCAGCCGTGTTGTCGCTGGACAGACAGTGCAAACTGCGCATGCGCGCCCGCTTGAGCGAGTGCCGTTCAGGTGCTGCTGCTTCTCCAGGAAATGAGCAAGTATCACTGTGAGTTTTTCGGTAATCAGTTGCGGTAATCAATCACGGTTTTAACGATAATTAAAATTTGAAACGGTATGATAACCGTCGGGAATTTTACCGCGGTTTATCGTCATACCGGTAATCGTTACATCCCTAGTTTGGAGTTTAACTGAAAACACGGAGCTGTTTGTGGAAGAACTTCAGAGAACTCCACGAGCAGAGATTTGAGTCTACACTGATCCCTGAACTGTTAGAGGGCTGGAGGAGATCTGACCTGAGGGGACAGACCGGGACAGACCGGGACAGAGTGACGTCAGTCATGCTTTCATATGCACCGTATGGTTATTTATCGTTACCTAACCTGCACAACTTCACATGATTTATGGCTGCATGTAAACGTGTGATGTGTTTGTGTTTATTACAAACTAGATCTGACTTTAAGAGTGACACTGGTTTACAGCCAAAGACTTATGTTTACACCCGTCCACTAATATAAGCTTCACTCTGTTCCATTCATAGAGCATCAAAGAATTTCACTTCATCATCATCATCATCATCATCATCATCAAAGTATCCTAAGCTAGCGAGTAAACAGGTGTCTCTGCTCAGAGCAGCAGACGACACACACACAGAGAGAGAACACGAGGAGGCCACAGTTATGACTGACAACGCTCGACAACACTGGACAAGACTGGACGACACTGGACGAGACTGGACAACACTGGACGACACTGGACAAGACTGGACAACACTGGACGAGACTGGACAACACTGGACGAGACTGGACGAGACTGGACAAGACTGGACGACACTGGACGAGACTGGACAAGACTGGACGACACTGGACAAGACTGGACAAGACTGGACAACACTGGACGAGACTGGACGACACTGGCTTCTGTTGGAAACTTTTTAAAGGAATACTTCTACGATGTGAACAGTGTGTTTGTATATTTACAGTATTCTGTATCTTGTAGTTCAATCTTCATACAAACAGACGTGGATTAGAATGAGACGCTGGGGTTTTGTAGAGAATTAGAAACAAACACACTGCAGATGGCAGAACAGCAATAGACAGGTTTTCCGAGGTCAGGGGTCTACAACCTGCGGCTCCAGACCTGCATGTGGCTCTTCCACGCCTCTGCAGTGGCTCCCTGTAGCTTTGAAACACTTATTTTAGACGTCACGTCCCGCATCTCAGAACTGTGCAGAGACACTTCAATGAAAGCATTTGGACATTTGGACATTTGGACGTACACATTAAGAGTCCTGTCCATCCATAATTATGCAAGTGTATTTTCTCAAGCATGAACTATAGAAATCCAAAAAATGTGACAATGTTTGAATGACTGTTTGTCCTGTGATGGACTGGCCACCGTAGTTCGGCACTAAGATATTAAACACATCTGGATTTTTTGCGATGTAGCGGTTACCGGTGTCGAGTTAAACTTCCTGATGGGGAAGGTTAACACATTAGTTTGAATCACCATGGTAACGGCAGTCGATAATGATGGTGTGGGAAAACAGGCACGCCGCGTCTGCGGTGTCGATCGCGCTGTGCGTTTGTTATGAAGTGAAGACACGAGTACGTGACACATGTCAAGATTTCTCTGTGCAACTTACTCTTGTTTTTATTTAAACATTTGACTATGATTACACAGTTTTGATGTCTTTTGAAACTATTTCCTGTTTATTTTGCTCAGTTTTTGTACATATTTGAGTATGACATAAAAAGCAGCGTGGTGATCCACGTCATAGAGTGACAAAGACGTTAAGTCACCTTGTTGCTGGCTCGGTGTGTGTTTCAGCCAAACTCCAAACTTGAGCTGAACCATTTTGAATAAATGTCTAATTGCGATTATTTTGTGTGATATCAGAGGGTGTGGTCATCTGTACGTCATTATTGTCATTTTCATTTGAAAATCATATTTAAAATGTAGATTACTGTGTGATATTTGTGCAGAAACAAAGATAAACTGATATGGTTTGTTTGTGCTTCCACACTCGCACTTGCCAATATGACCAACAGAGGCCGCCAGAGGCTTGTCTCCGATTGCCTTGTTTACTATTGTTTCTGACTGTTTGTGTCTCTCTAACATGACGCTGACATGTATGCTTGTCCAACAGTGTGATGTTACTGTTGTTTGTGCAGAGTTCAGTGTAATCAGGGTAAAACTTGCCGTTGAATGCTGCGAGGGACTGTCCACGAACAGGAAGAGGTCAGTGTCGCTGTCCCAGTCGTCCTCCGAGCCGTCCCAGTATCTCCGGCGTTGACCAGACGACTGCGAGCGCGTGACGACCTTGGTTCCCGCCGACGCTGTAGCATCCTGAGAGTTCACGTTTAGATCTCCAGGAGCGGGCTGAGGAACGTTCTCCGTCCTCTCGTGTTTGTCCTGGAAGGCGTCCACGGGTGACCTCGTCTCTTGCGCTCGATCCACGTCGTCGTCCTCAAACAGAGAGGACTCAAAATGGAGGAAGCCATTAGCGAAGGGACTGTTGCTGTCGAGAGAGAACGCGGGGCTCGGCGGGCCTGAGAAATGTCCCTCTGTCTTTTTGTCCGTGGGGACAGGATCACTCTGTGTGGACGCCGGCGTGTCTTTACTTCCAGTTGGGACCTCGGGTTGTTTTGGTGGAGCAGGACCGTGACCAAAGCTCTCCTCTTTACTCGTGTTCTGGGTCACAGGACGGCGCCTGCTGGAGCAATCGGCCCAGGAGTCCCTCTGCTGCTCCTCCCCCCTCTCCCTCTCCCTCCTGTGTGTCCCCCAGTCCCAGCTCCTCTCCGGCTCCCTCGCCGGCAGGACAAGGTCAGGGTTGCTCACCATGCTGGTGAGGTGCTGCAGCCTCCTCAAAGGGCTGTAGGAGGAAGAGGAGGACGAGGAGGAGGAGGGGTGCTCCCTTTGTGCAAAGCCATACACGGAGGCATGCTTCAGGGACGAGGCAGCGGCAGACATGCTTACGCCGAGTCTGTGGTCATGATGTCTGGAGGAGCACGAGTGGGTGAAGAGGTCATGGCCAGAGGTCAAAGGGCAGCTGGACTGACGTGTCTCCCTTCCAGGGCCTCCATGAGGCCCACTCATGCTGCTGGCATGGTTCCTCCCTGAGACAGAAAAGGCAGCGGTCAGTGATATGATTGGAAATATAAATCCTTTCATTCAATAATAAGTCATAATAAGTTATTATACTAATCTAAAATAATCAAAGGCAACTGATAATGAGGTGGTTTTTTAAAAGTTAGGCGACAAAAAAAGCACAAAATATTATAAAACTAAACTAAATCTAATAATAACAACAATAATATGCCTTTAAAAACTTTAGACAACAATTTTTTTTTAATTAAATTTTTATTTGCAAACACAATTCAGTGAATCACGGTTCAATGATTCTGTTCTTAAAATATCACGATATGATGAAAATGACATGAGCCCTGATGAGGTCAGCAGCAGCAGCCTGGACACTCACACACACATTACACTGTTCATATATATATATATATATATATATATTTATATATATCTATATCTATATATAAATATGTGTTTGTGTGTGTGTATAAGAGCCAGTCGGGTTATAATGTATATATATCGTCAGGTATAACGGTGTTTTTCACGTCAAAAAAACCGCGCCGGCCTTCACGATCCACGACCTGGAAATAAAATGGACCCAGCCGTGCGCGTGCACGTGTTCACCGCGCGTGAGCAGAGGTGTGTATGTATGTGTGTGTGTGTGTGTGTGTGTGTGGATCCATGACTGCACGGAAACAGAAAAAACATGCAACGACGACGACACACAACAAGGTCACACACACACACATACACACACTGTCACTCACACACACACACACACACACGTACAGGCTTCCCCTTCCGACTGATGCAGGCTACATTTTCTGTGGATCATCAAACAGCAAAAATCACGCCGAGTGACGCGCGATCTGTCGCGAGAATCTTACCATTCCGGTGTCGCCCACGGCGAACCTGACCCGCGCCGCGCTCATCGTGGCGTTCTAAGGTGCCAAATTCCGATTTAGTGAGAGCGGATGAGGAGAGAGTCCCGGCGGCAACACTGCTGCTAGGCCTGGATCCTGTGAAACGTACTCACTCCCCCCTCCCTCACCTCCTCCTCCTCCCTTCACCTCCTCCCTCCTCCTCCTCCTCCTCCTCCTATCTACATGCGCTAAAGCTGCTGGTCCAGCGGCCCCCGGATTAGAGATTCACGCGTGTTGTGCTCCTCCACCTCTTCTTCCTCCTCCTCCTCCTCCTTCTTCTTTCTGCTCAGAGATGGCTACAAGTTAACAATCCACAGTGAGTGGACTTGAGCTGTTTCCTGTCTGCAGACTGTGTGTCTGTCTGTCTGTCCCTGGAAAGTCAGTCTTCTCTGTGTCTCGCTGCATGTGCGCACCGCCAGGCGTCACCACTGACTCCTTCCCCCCCCCACCACCCTCCCTCCCCAGCCCGGTCCACAGCGTGGATCACTGAGGGGGCCGTGGATCTCACTTCAAGGGTTAAAAAAATGTTAAAAAAAATAGATGTCACGCCTTAAATGCAAAGAAAACAGGCTCCTCCCCCTTTTAATTACCAATAATAATAATAATGGACATGAACCACTGTCCATCATCACTGACACATGATGTCAAACTTGTGCCAACTGAACTGAACTCATCTTCATCTTCCTCTTCAGCAGCAACAACGTGACACGAACACATGATTACATGACAAAGTAACCTCAACGAAGAAGAGGACAAAAGTGTCCTCCACCACCATCATCATCATCACCACGAGACAGTGTGGAAAACACAGGACTTTCCCTTCCCTGAGAAACGACTTACTGCTGCTGCTGCTGCTGCTGATTTTACTGTTGCTGCTGCTGCTGCTGCACACCCGGTCCCTTCAAAATGGAGTCCTCCAGCCTTAGAGGAAAGAGAGAGAGAGAGAGAGGGAGACACCGCGAGAGAGGGGGAGAGAGAGAGAGAAGGGGGAAAACAACAGGCCACAAAGTGTTAATAATATATGCTCGATCCTATAAAGTTCACGCGTGTAAAGCACACACGTGTGTGTGAGTGTGGAGTCACCTCTGCAGCCACGAGTGGAACATGTTCTTGACATGTCTCCATGTCCTCGTGTCTCTATGTGTGTGTGTGTGTGTGTGTGTGACACAGCACTAAACCATACGTAACATGTTAATGACACTTTGTTGCGCGTGGATTGTGTTCATGTATGTACAAAACACGAGGCACAAACACAGTCACGGAAGCTTGAGAACAAAAAAAACACCACAGTTCTCCTTCACCACGGCCGCTGAGCCGAGCCGAGCCGAGCCGTGTGTGTGTGTGTGTGTGTGTGTGTCCCTGCGTGGTTTTGGTCTCATGACTGAAGAGGACATTATTCATGTCCCCACTAGAGAGGATTGGACATGAAGGTGCGTGCGTGAGGGACACGGGCACGTTCCAGGTGTAAAAGCCTCCCCTCCAAAAAAGCGCGTGCATGCTCGTCACACTCCTGTGTCTCCTCTGAGGGGAAAACGGACGGAATGTGACCATGAAAGCAGCCCATAATACTAACAACGCTGTTTTCAGTGGAGTGTTTTGAACGTGTTGGTCTCCTTCTTCTTCTTCTTCTTCTTCTTCCTCTGCTGCGTGTTTTTTACGCAGCAGCTGAGGCGGAAACTCGGCTGCGTTTGTGATTTAAAGCCTCGGTTTGTACAGGAAGAGTCTGGTGAAGGAGACAAAGACGAGGACAGACAGCGGGGAGACACTTTAGAGACACTGGGTTATTATGACACGACACAGGACGCGGCCTACTGCGGGTTTTACGCAGCGCAGAACAGCGCCGCGCCTCGGCTGAACCGCGCACTTGCCCGTCAGCCGCCTGCTGCGTCAGAACAGCGTCAGTGTGACTTTCATTGTCTTTTTTTTCCTGCACACTTGTTCCTCCCATCAACGCGTCAGTGCTCAGATTAGCAGATTAGATTAGATTAGATTGATCCCACGTCAGAGAAATGTACCTGTTAGAGCAGAAAAGAAGAGTCAGAGGAAAGAAAACAAGTGACAAGATATAAAAGAAACAATGAAACAAGAGGAAGCAACAGCACACATGTAGAAAAAGAAGATAAAACTATGTGATAAATATTTAAAATATTTACATATATACAATGTATACATTTATTTATTTATTAATTAATCATTTATTTAATCCTAACCCTTGAACTTTGTATTATATTCTCTCTTGGACCCCTATTATATTATATTATATTATATTATATTATATTATATTATATTACATTACATTACATTACATTACATTATATTAAAATCATTCATTCATTCATTCATTCATTATGCAGATAAAGAAAGGTGAGAAAGTGCAGTAGCACACGTTGTGACACATACATGAGGAGTAATATCATGTGATTTGTGAAAGTGCAGTCGTTACACTGCGCTGGTGTTTAGGTCAAAGCCATAAACAGATAACTAAATCAAATAAACACAAACTGAAAACAACTCTAAGAATGTTCTTGTAAACACTTGTAAACACTTGTAAAGTGTTCATAGGGTTTGGTGTGAGCCACAGGAGACCTCAGCTCAGCATGACCTGAACAAACATGAAGATCTTTGACCAGGATACAAGTCACTGTTCACATTATTAGGTACAGTGGGTGTACCTAATAATGTGAATGTGGCGCAAGAGTAGCTCCATTGTGTGTAAACCCTGGATAAGGCTGTAGTGTGTGTCATATCTTTGGAGGTAGCCTTTCGTTTAAAAGACAACTGGAAGTGCCATAATCTCATCTGACATTAAAAATTGGGATTAACAAGATTACTGGAGCACTCACAATTCAACCCTATAATGTTGTTTCCCCCAACAACACTATACATTTTCCAAAATATTTCATTTTCATGTAGAAAATCGTATATATCGTAAATCGTAATATATATATATAAGAATATACAAGGAAAAAAACCAAATAAAGAACATTATAGAAAAGTGTTTCTCAATCCGCCGTCCTGCATGTTTTAGATCAGGGGGCTAAAAAAAAGGCATTGAAATAATAATATTTATGATAATATTTCACATCATTTCTAAATGAATAGAAACATATTTATGATACTAAATGAATCTATTAATAATAAAATAAAACCCATACAGAAATAACCCATTACAACAACTTTCCATCATAAGTCACTGAGATATGACAGCAGATGCAGATAAACAGTAGATAAATCTCTACTTCAACATATCATGTGTTGCAAAGTCTAATATAAATACATAGAATATTAGACTTTGACGACACACAACCAAAAACACAAGAGAATGAATAACATTTTTATGCAGCACAACATTTTCCTGTGACCTTTCAGTGAAGCGTGACCTCTGTGCTCGGATCACCTGCAGTAAACGAGTGAACTGTGTCGTCTATAAAACTAGTTTCACTGTAAAAACAACACTAACACAACAGAACTTGTGTTACTTTGGCACTTTACTCATAATAATGTACATTTATTTACCTCGGATTTTAACTGCTGTCATGACTCGTGTGTGAAATCACCTGTTCAGAACAATGACACACCTCCTTCATCATGAGACCTACGCTAATTAAAATATGAGGCCAATCAAATTCACCTGTAAGCACTTGATTTGTCCACCGGGGGGCAGCAAAGACCCGGATATAAAGTAGAAGCTTCAGACACGAGCGGGTTTTAATGGATTCATGATCTCAGTCTCAACCTTTAGACCAAGAATGATTTGATAGAAAACATCATCTTCTAAAGTTTCATATTCTCCTACGATGGAATATTATGACCTCACCTGTGGATTATGTCGATTATTTGACAATTTTAACACAACGAAATAAATAATCTTGTGATAAACGATGACAGGATGGAGGACAAGATATTTTACACACACATGCAGTGGAAGCTCCTGTGTGTGTGTGTGTGTGTGTGTGTTCAGTGGATTCAATGGTCAAGTTTTACTCAACGGTCACATGAGAGACACACACACACACACACACACACAGTGTTCCAGAGTTCCAGAGGCCCAGGCTCAGTCATCTACCCTCCTAAAACACTGTGTGTGTGTGTTTGAGTGTCTTCCTGTTGTTTTAGATTCCACTTCACTCCCCCACTGCTGCCAATCCATGACCTCTGACCCCCACTGAACCCAGCTGTCAGCTGTCCTGGCCTCATGGGACAACTCTCTCTGAGTGTGTGTGTGTGTGTGAGTGTGTGTGTGTGTGTGTGTGTGTCTTATTCTCTCTGTCTCTCTATAAACTTTCTTTGGTCTGACTTTTAGCGTCACAAGAATAAAATGAAGTTCTCAGTTGGTTGTGATATGTTTTTTTAATGTAAATTATACAAGCAGAGGCATGAACTGTTGCAAAAAATATATTAATATCCATTTTAATAGTTTAAATAATGATGATGACAACACACAAGACTATACTACTACTGCTAATAATAACCTCACAAAGGGATCTGGATCCTGCAGCCCAGGAGTCGTGTCACTGAAGAGTGAGCTCAAGGAGGGTAATACTAATAATACTAATAATAAAAATGAGAATGATAATGGTGATAATAATAATAATTAAATAATAACTAGTACAAATTGTTGGTACGATAAACACACTCAGAGGAGTTTGCTCATTTACGTAGGGTGCAGATCGCCTAAATTGGCAGCAAATTTAAATTGACCGAGTTCAAAGCTCGTTTAAACGAACAAAAATAAAAGAAAAAGTCTCATTTTGTGACTTCTGCACAATTATTGCTACTTTAAATCAAAATGAATCATAACTTTGACTCAACAACACATAAAAAGACGAAAATAACACATTTTTAAAGCCTGAATATGTGATTTATAAAAACACACACACATACACCCCCAGGACGTCCATATAAGGACTTGTGTATTATTCCCATGGCAATGTACCAAGGATGCACCTGTGGCACAGATCCGTGCTGCATGAGCACTGAAGCCTGTGCTGGGTTAAAGCACTGGTAAGTTGTTATGTACCATACAAAAAACATGAATCACAGAAAGTAGAACCATAGAAGACAATAAATCACATACAGGTGTATGTGTCACTCATAAATCTGTTTACATCGTCACAAAGGAGGCCACCAGGGTATAAATAATTACAATTAAGACATAAAATATCAGAGAATTATTGATATAAAAGGACTTTGTGTTGGCGCATTAATAACAATAATAACAACAACACAACAAGAAGTAAACTCGCAGGACGGCTTCTCCCTTCATTTTATCAGGTTATTGTTTAAAAATGAATAAATGAATGAAATTATTGTCACACGATCTTATTTTTTGTATTTTGTTGGAATAAAGCGACGCCAAAACAACAACAGGACGAGTCAGGAGCCGCTGCCAAAATCACCACTAAAACACTAAATATCCTCTCTAGTCTCATCAAAACTCATTACCTCTCCTCATATACATAATCCTCATTAATCCCACTTGTGCTCATGAACAACGTGTGAAAAAAAGGAAGAAGAGGAAGAAAAAAAGAAAAGAAAAGAAAAGAAGAACTCTTTGAAATGAGAGCGAGAGAAAACGCTTCATTCCAGCGTTTGGCGCCTTCAGACAAAAATATCTCAGGAGACCATTAAAAAAATGTCAAATTCAATTATGTCGTCCTCTCATTTGCCTCCTAAAAGACATCACACACACACACACACACATACACACACACATGCATGCATACACGCACACACACACACACACACTTATGTAAAAAGTGAATGAAAGGAAGAGGAAGTCCTGAGGGCTTTGAAAGCATGATTGGGAGAAAGCTCTTGTGCTGCGGAGAAAGGAGAAGGTGAATAACAGACTGTGGTGGAGTGGAGAGCTCCATTCTCAGTGCCAGAGAGGGAGACCCCTCATGGGGGGTGGGTGAAGGCCCCAGAGGGCCCTCGGCAGCCCGGGACCTGTGCTTAATGAGAAATTCCTGGGGATTTAGAGGGGCGCAGAGGTCTTCATTTTCTCACTGCGCCCACGGGCCCCCAGCAGCCCCGGTGGTGAGGTTTCTCTTTCAGCCCTGAAACGTCCCCAGAGGAAGAGGGGAGTCCCCCCCCCCCCCTCCATTCAGTCCGCCTGCCTGCTGGATTATGTATATGAGACGTGGGTTTGCAGGATCACAACCTACCACCTCCTGCACACTGCAAAAAATGTCAACAAGCCATTTAAAGCTGCACCTGCTGCGGCGAGGAGGAACCGACCGTCGCATCCCGGCTCATTAAGACGGGGCTCATTCACAGGGAGGAGCAACAGGAGAGACACGAGAGACAGGAGAGACACGAGAGACACGAGAGACAGGAGAGACACGAGAGACACGAGAGACACGAGAGACACGAGAGACACCAGAAACAGGAGAGACAGGAGCGACAGCAGAAACAGGAGAGACAGGAGAAACAACATAAAATAAAATGAATGACGAGGACAGGTGAATAAAGAGGACAGGTGAATGATGAGGATAGGTGAATTGGCGCTAATTAAGGTCCCTGAGTGAGTGACACGTGTGACCTTTGACCCATGTTGACGGACACATTTTGCTTTTACATATTTTATTTTGTCAGCACTTTAAATTAAAAACAATTCATGTGAGTTGTGTGTTCCTTGTCCTTTTTGCACAACAACAAGAAAAAGTGACTAAGAAACTTTTTTACTTTAACTTAAATACATTTTTAGACCAGTACTTTTACTTGTACTTCAGTAAAGTAGTGGTACTTTGACTTGAGTAGAATATTTCAGTACCTCTTTCCACCTCTGAACTCAGCAGGTGTCGGTTGTTCCAAACGTCTTGGAGAACTCACCACAGATCCTCTCCTTCTGTCTCTGCATGTAATCCCAGACCATCACCTCCAGGACTTCAGTTCTTCTTTATGCTTCAGATAGTTCTTAATGACACTGGCCGTGTGTTTGACGTCATTGTCCTTCTGCAGAAAACACTCTGGGCCAATCAGTCGCCTTCCTGATGGTGTTGTTATTCCTGAACCTGACCCAGATCCTCCAGCATCACCTTCACTGTCGCCTGCAGACTTTGACTCATCAGGCCAGAGCCACTACCTGCTGCCATGTTTCCAGTTTGTCCACGTGTGTCCAGACTTCTCTGAGCTGATGGACAGTGTGACGTGTCACAATCTGCTGGAGTTTCCTTGGCTGACCAACAGCAGCACATGTTGAAACCCCGGTGTGCTTTGAAATCTTTGTTTGTGACAGACATTGCTCATGTACCAGTAACTAACTACCTTGTGTGTTGTTGCTGTTCTCAGACCTGTGACTGTGAGTCTGGCTGTTCTTCACCCAGCGTGAAGCCTCCTCCTCCTCCTCCTCCGCAGCTGTTTCCCTTTCAGTTAACGACTGTGTTTCACCTGCGTGATGAAGATGAGGATCATTTGCACCTGTTTGGTTGAACTGGTTAATCACAGACCTGAGTATAATCCTGCAAAATCAGTGCAGATGTATCTACAAGAAGTTAAAAACCTGCATTTAAACGTCTTCACCTGGGTTTAAATATCCCGGCTAATTCTAGTGTCAAAGTGTGTGTGTGTGTGTGTAATGAGCAGTGATGTGGACTCACTGCTGAGCTGCAGCTGCCCTCGTCAGAGCGTCTCAGCACCAGACCTTTGGACCTGCTATGGTCCCTGGGCCCCTGGCTGAGACCCTCTTACAGCTGTCCCACGCCTCGGCTGAGCTTCACAGCCAGAGGACATTGTCCTGCGAGAGCTCTCGCTGAGGAACCACTCGGCCGTCGAGGCCTGAACTAAACAAACCCCGCAGTCGGCGGTTTGACGGCTTCGCAGGTACAGAGACGGACTCGACTCCTCGGGAGGCCGCCATTCATGAGGAGGCATTAGTGGAACGTCACGCAAAGCTTCTCAATTCATTTCTGCATTGGCTGCATCTTTGGGGTTTGGCCTGGACTGACCTCAGCCAAGAAAGACCTGGTTTAGTGCAGTCTTTGTGTCATAAACACGATCATGCACCAGATTCATGAGTGAGTTTAAAGCGTAATTACAACAGAAATGAATTATTAAATGAGTGGACGTGTGGTCAGTGGCACCAGAGAGCTGCAGCTAAACCATCAGGAGAACTTTGAGGTTCTTTAGAAAACAGAAATTCTGTTTTCTGCCTCCGGCTAAAAATTAAAACATCCGAATGCCGTTTGTCCACCGTTTAGAACGAAGTGTAAAGAAGTTGTCTGTGTGGGAGGAATGTCCGGCTAATTGGTTTGTTAAAATGAGAGCGGGTGTGAGGAGAGAGACAGGGAGAAGAAAATTCTCTCTCCTTTCTCTCAGCACAGACAGGTTAAATGTGCAGTTAGCCTCGGACAATGGATCCGTCCTTTCATATGCAAAGATGAGGTATATGGAGTGAGCCGGGGTTTTGTGGCCGGTGTTCAGATTTCAATTGAGAAGCACCAAAGCGTGACGGTATCCACCAAACCCCCCCCCCCCATGCCTCCCACTTTACCTCCTCCCTCCCTCCCTCCCTCCGTCTCCTCCACCTCGCGTGTTTCCCTCCATCCTCACACGTCTTCCTCTCTGTGTCAGGAGAGTTTTTCAGATTCATGTTCACAGCTCATGTACGAGGACAGGTGTGGAGGCGAGGTCGACGGATGTTTATCGTTTATCTTCATTTCTGCAAAATCACAGCCTTTTTTTATTTATGAGAAACAAAAGAACTTGACGTCATCAGTTTGTTTGATGTGAAGTGTGTACGTGTCACACACTCATGCAGGGACACACATCTGTTCACATCGTCACAAAGGAAGACAGAATATTAGAGAATAGGATTTTTATTGATATACAAGGACTTTGAGTTGGTGCATTAATAACAACTAGAAATAAAGACTTATTAACAACTTCATATAGAAAATCCTCGTTGTTATACGTGTATGTAGCCGATGTGGAATCATGTGTATCCCTGTATGTTTGAATGTTCTGTATAAAGTGTCCATGTGGTCTGATATGTAACCAGTTTATATTTCTTTAATGTGAATCCATAAAGTATCCAGAGTCAAATAAACGTGCTCGACTACAGCGACTGGAGCGACATCCCATCTCAACACCATCACAACAGAATTAGGACAGTGAAACGCAGTGAGTGGGTTTTTCAAACCAAAGAAAGAAGAGAGAAAAACAGAGTTTGGGGGGTGGTCGTGGAGGGAGGGGGGGCGAGGGGGTGAAAGGGCTTGTCATACAAAGACTGAAGCCGTGAAATGGTGCTTGTAAAAGCCGTCGCTGGTCGTCTCATTGAGTTGTCAATCTGCCCGGCAGGTCCTCGTATGATGAGTCCTATCACAGAGCAAACAGGAGGGCTGAGGATGACTGAGGATGACTGAGGATGACCTAATGCAGCATCAGCTCCCTCCACTTTCCTCCTCGCAGAGACTTGAGTGACACCGGCCTTTATACATCGCCCTGTGGCGCCATGGCAGCAGATGGACCCGACCAATCACACGGCTGCTGGACGCTGGCTCACTGGTCAGTGGAGAGGAGGACGGAGGAATACAGGTTGTGCAGAGAGAAAAATGCCAGCAGCAACGGCAGCAGCAGCAGCAGCAGCAGCAGCAGCACAGAGACAAAGAGAAAACTGTTACACGTCAGGAAGTTGAGTATTTAAAACAGTCATGTGCAACTTTCAAATATAAACAAATGTCCGGTGGATTGAAACCACAGTGATAATGATATTTCTGACCCGTCCCAAACCTGAAACCTTCAGATTCTGCTGCTCTGTCACGTCTTAATAACTCACCAGGCTGTTAGACGCTCAAAGCAGAACAGAGGTCCAACAAAAGTCAGAGTGTGGATACACGACACGTGGGAGAACCAGGACAGGACTGAGGTTAAACTTAGACGGACACATCGCCGTGTCAGTTCACGTGTGAATGAACGTTAAATGTGCCGCCACTGTGTTCACACTGCGCTCACTTGTTGGACACATGCTGCATCTCTTTGAGACTCTGAAGGACACTGTTACATGTCATGTCTCCCAATAACTCATCCCTTATGATTAAGAACATAAAGAATCTCCCAATAAAACGTTTCAGAAGTGAATTGTGCTGCAGTTTGATGAGATAAATGCTTCTGCTGCCAGACAGAGCTCATGCATGATGATGAACATGCAGCACTTCAGGAGAAGAGACACAAGAATAACCTAAAAATAACCTAAAAAACACCAAATAAAATGTCATAGAAGTTACATACTGCAGCTTTACAGAGGACTGATTATCTTGTTTATTTATGTATTATTTATCATATTACTATTTAGTGACCTGCACAGACTGACTTTTGAGAGATTTTGCAGAATCACACGCTCTGACATGAAATTGAAAGTGTTATTTATGGTTTTTATGGTTTGTTTGTTTGTTGCAGTTTTAGAATACATGTTTTTAAAATGTGCAGCTTTGATGTGTGTGTTTGTGTCTCAAAATATTGCACATTATTAAAGCCTCTGTTATAATATAGTGATGGAGTTCTAAGGGTTAAACTTTGGTCACATGGACAATTCTCTTGTTGCATCTTCAGGAAACTTTTTAATACTTCATTTAGACAGTGTGTGTGTGTGTGTGTGTGTGTGTGTGTGTGTGTGTGTGTGTGTGTATGTGGGGGGGCGGGGCAGGTATAAAGACAAACAGCTTCACCCGTTGCCCTTTCATTCCCCGTCGCCTCCTTCCACCTATCACACCATCTCTTTGTGTCTCCGTCTCCCAGAGTTCAGCTCCGGAGCAGACACATTGTCCTCTGTGATGACATGACATCTCTGTCTGTCTGTCTGACTGTCTGTCTGTCACACGGGCGCAGACTGAGACACGGACACAATACTGCCACACACACACCCAGCTGCCCCTCGTCCTCTTAAAGGTTACATGTCAATCTGAGCTGACAGCCGTGATAAAGAAGTCGACAGCGATCAGAGAAAGACACAGAAGTTCCACGCTGCATCACGTCGTGTGTGTGCTGAGTGAAATGAGATTATTCACATCTGTGTAATCATCCATTCATAAACCGGCGATGGTGACGTTTCCTTGAGAAGCGTCACATCAAAAATCCTCATAAGGTTGAAAACTGTAGAGATTCCAACTGTAATTATATATATATTCATGTTTTTGTTTAATAAAACAATAATAAACGTATTTATTTTCAACTGCTAATATTAGTTCTACTCCAGTGGTTTGCAACCTGTGGCTCCGGAGCCGCACGTGGCTCTTCAATGCCTCTGCAGCGGCTCCCTGTACTTTTGAAAGAATTATGTTTATCTTTATTTTCTTTCAAAGTGAACACTTTTTTAGAGTTACAGCTGTATACGTGAGGTTTTCTTCATTTTATGGATCAAACAGGTTTTTTTTGCAGCTTCAGATCACATTTATTTGGGTGAAAAAAGGACAAAATGGCTCTTTTAACTGTTACACAGTGTTTATTTTTCAAGTCATTTTATGATTTATTTCTCAAAATATACCTGTGATTTTTGAACAGATTAGTTTAGTCTCTCTTTCTCTCTCCCTCTTGTCTCTGGTTTCATGTAAATATCACAATTTGCTTAAAATGTAAAAATTACATCTGAGATTCAAAACTAAGGGAGAGTAGATTTGCATGGCGGCGTGTGTGTGTGTGTGTGTGTGTGTGTGTGTCTCTACTGTAAAAGAGTCATGACAGAGACATTTGGACGACACGGACGTCTCTGTGGACAGCTCTCAGCGTCCTCCAGTGAAATGGAAACACAACGATAATTAAAAAGATTATTACATTTAGAAAAATACCTGGTTCTGCTCCTTCTGCCAGAGTTTACATTATTAATTTACATGAAACACAGACAATGACACAAGAACCCTCTGATGCTCTGTGACTACAGTGTTTTTTAATGATCCAGCTACATATACACAGATGTACACACATGTTATACAACACGTGTGTGTACACACACACACGTGTTGTAACATTAGCAGCAATATAGTGGACACACAGAAAAGTCTCTGTAAACCGTACGTTTCTTTTCTTTTTATAAAGCTGCTCTTCATCTTGCTGCTGTTCACATTGTATCTACTTTTAATCCTTCTTCTGTTCTTCTTAGAGGGGGAGGAGTCAGAGCAGGAGGAGGAGTCAGAGGGGGAGGAGGAGGACATTTCAGGAATAGTTGTGAAAAACAAAGTTCTCGTAAAAGTTTTATTTTGGAGTTGAAATCCTGTGGCCTGTCTTTTTTGGTGTTGTTTTACAAGTGGCGCGTCGTCTCTGTCAGACCTCGCTGATGTGTCACACACACACTTTATAAACTTCACACGCGCACACACACACACACACACAAACACACACACACAGGCTGCTTTCATGGACGTCTGAATCATCAGAGAAAAACAACTTGTTCTGTGATGATGGAGTTTCTCGACGTTTTCTTTTGACTCTATTTCAAACACAATCTTATACATAATGTGTTTCTGTAATGAACTGTCCTTTTGTTTTTCAAGTGGCTTTAAAAGAAGAAAACACAGTCAAAGTGAGTGTCAGTTCTGAAACATAATCCCAACTCATCACAGAGGCTCCATCATCCATGTAGAAACCACATTAAACCACATTTCCTCCTGCTTTAGTGTAGTTTTATTAAAAAAAGAAAATGTAATCACTGTATTTTTGTTGATGTCTCAGAGACTGGAGGTATTACTCATGAGTTTGTCAATAAACAAGTTCTTTTTTAAACTTCCTGCCACTGACAGAGTCGTCCACTGTGGACGTGTGATGTGAAGGGAAGTAACACTGGAACTCGACGTCAAACCAAAGCTTCTTCCACAGCAGAAAACACACTTTGATGATCTATTCCTCATTTTTTGGTTCTGGGGAAGAGGAAAAACCAGATGACCATGCGAGGAAACCTGGTTTGGTGGAGACTTTGTGGAAAAGAGTCGTTGAAAAGTAGACACTAAGGTTGACGATGTCTGGGGACTTTGTTTTTTTGACAGAATGCAATGAAACAGCCTCTTGTTCCTGGAGTGAAAACGGAGCGAGTCTATATTTAAGGGCCGTCAGAGGTGGGTGGTTTGTCCTGGTTTGGCTTGGCACGGTGCAGACAGCCTTGTTTGTTTGGACAGCAGCAGGCAGTAATGTGGCGCGCTGCAGCCCGGGAGACCCAGCAGGAATGTGGGTGAAGGTCTCGTCCATGAGACGCTCGGCTGTCTCTTCTCTGAGGAACCAGAACCAGACAAGAACCAGAACCAATCAACAGTGACGTTATTATTCCACAGGCTTCAGAGTGTCACTCAGCTGTATCCCACTTCACTTCAAACATAATACTATAAAAGTTGAACTCTTTTATTACGCAGCTAAGATGTAAATTAAAAACACAATGCACCTCCATTCATTGTCTTTTTCCCCCTTATATTACGCTCGTCTGGACCGGATTGAGAAACTCTTTCGACCTCAGCATCAACAAGATACTTATGTTTTACCGAAAGCAGCAATTTAGACATGTGGTCGACAGGAATAGACGGAAAAAGACTGCAGACTTTAAAGCAGCTCCACTGGCAACAGTCAGACTATTGTTTTAAGGACTGCGGGTGTAAAATAACGTCTGTGTTTTACCTGAAACTTAACTGTGAAATAAAGTGTTTGCCATCACCTGAAGTCTGTCTGACGACTGTGTCAGAGCTGCTTAAAAGTGAAGAGTTGAAACTTTTTTAAACTTAAGAGTTTTGATCCATTTTTGTTTCAAAGGCCGTAAATGAAGCGTTGCAAGCATCAAAATATGATGATGATGATGATGATGATGATGAAGATTGTTCTTCTAAACTTGGACCGCTCTGATTCACCTTCTACTTTGTTTAAAAAACTTGTTTCCTGAGCTCGATGATAAGCTTCAGGGAGAGAAGTGATGGTTTGTGGATAAACAGCCGTCAGTCGTCGTCTCTTTGTCTCTGGATCATTAATGTCCTCTGCTTGTTGTCGTCTCTCTGTCTGTCTCTGTCTCTGCTGCAGACTGACCCGTAGCTGTGTGTGCAGACGCCGGTCACAGTTTGAGCCTCACGGTCACCGGGGCTCTCGCCAGACTGTCTCAGTCCCACACAGCGCTCCACAGACAGACAGACAGACAGACAGACAGACAGGTGCCTGCAGCTCACGGTCTGACTGATCACATGCACAGATTAAAATGTAAAATGCTTTTCCTGACCAATGGTGTGCATCAGTGCTCGGATAAGAGGCCGACCAGGACCAGGACCGAGACCAGGACCATGACACAGTAAAGCACCTCAACTCGCAGTGAACCAGTGTTTGAGATTAGAAATCTCACCTCTGAAAACTGCAGTATTAAAGCAACAGGGTTTAATATTTTAATTGATTTAAAAAACATTTTGAAGTTCGTTCTTCTCAGTGGAGGAAACATGAGCGTGCAACTTTATACATTCTACTTCCGGGTCAAAGCCCGGGCAGAAAAACACCAAGTCCGACTCCAGTTCCACTAGGGTATACGTATATATATATATATATCTGTATATATCTGTATATATATATATATATATATATGTATAATAATACAGCTATGGATCGCATTATCCAGCTATATTAGTCTGACTAAGAGTAGCTCCACTTTAGTCCGATTGTTTACATGACATTAAAAAAAAAGGATTATGCCGTGTTTCTGACTCGACTCGACTCGCCTCACCACGGCACGGCACGGCACGGCATGATTAAGTTGTGTTTCCACTAGCATAGGACCTGGTACCTGGTACTTTTTTTAGTACCTGCTCCAGACTGCTGGCCACTGACTGGTCAGAGTGTCGTCACAGGAAGAGATTTCCGACACAAGAATCAAGCCAAACAATGACGAAGTGTAGATGAGTTAAAAAGACTGAACAATCCTAAAAATGTGGGTTCATCTCCAACAACTACCAGGGAAAAGTCTTAAATCTCAGTATTTAACAGAGGAGTCTAGTGGATTTAGTGACAGTAGCTTCAATTAAAATGAAATGATCAGAAATGATGCATACTTTTGCTTTCTTTGGTTTTATACTGTTGTGTGTGTGTGTGTATGTGTGTGTGTGTGTGTGTGCGCTGACCTCTGAGTGAGAGCACAGGGTCACTCTCTCTGGCCTCCAGCTGCTCCTCGTCGTGCTTTGAAGGCTTCGTCGACGAAAGCAAAACAAAGGCAGACAAACACGGGGAGAAGCGTTGATTCGTCATCAAACGGCTGCAGATCAGTGACACACCACAGAGCTCACAGTCACAAACATCTGTGTGATGTTATTTAAAGTCAAACCCTTTTCCTGTCCTTTTATTTGAACACTAATATTGGACATCATCTCGTCACTGGGTGAAACAAAGATACGACGACACTTCTTTTGATTCTATAAGTGGGAAAAATGTATAGAAAGAAACTATTTATTTTATGAATTAAATATGCAGAGGTAATCTCATATTTACAGTCTTCTACATTTACATTTGTAACAAATTAAACTTGTATTATTATATTGTTTAGCTTCGGAGCAAACAGGAAAAAGAAAATGAAATAATTACTTCAACTCTTCAAACTAACATATGAAGACAGTTTGATTTTCTTAGTTTTAATGAACTTCATTCATTTACCACCTGAAGGGTTTTTTATTTTCTTTTTTCAGTGTGGACGCAGCGTAAACATGGAATCATGGAGCATTGGAATGTTGCACACACACACACACACACACACACAGGTCTGTTCCTGCAGAACTGAAGCTCCAACATCTACAAAAGCACCAAAAGTTTGTTTTAATTAACCTCCTACTGGGACGTGTGCTCTGAAATGCTGCTGCTGCTGCTGCTGCTGCTGCTGCTGCTGCTGCTGCTGCTGCTGCTGCTGCTGCTGCTGCTGCTTCTGCCGCTGCTGTTGCTGCTGCTGCTGCAGCCTGACAAACAAAAACAAAAGAGAAAAGAGAAGAAAGCAAAGAAAGAAAGAAAGTGGTCCCTGTTCTTCTTCTTCTTCTTCTTCTTCTTCTCCTTCATGGATCCATCACAGTGTGTTGGTTCTCAGCAGGAGACAGAACTCCCAGGGAAAATCTGTGTTTGCTGGATCCTGGATCAACACGTGACTCGCTCCGACATGTTTGACTTGTCCAGGGCAAGTAAACAAAAATGTGAACTCAAGTCTTTTGCAGTCAACAATGGTGACTGTTGACCATTGTTGACCATTGTTGACTGTTTGTTTGTTGTGTTTCCCGCGAGGCTGCAGCTGGATCGCTCAGTGAGTGAAGTCTACAGAATGTTTCATTCAGGAAAGACTTCAAATATTGCATTAAAGTTTTTACACTTGAGACTGGAGGACAAATGAGAGCCATGAACACAGATTCAGTGAATAAAGGAAGAAAATCCTGTCACTAAATTGTCTCTACAGTGTCTGTATTTCACTGTAGAGGTAAAAAAAAGTGGTTGCAGTGGAAATGGCAGATAAGAAGCAAAAACTACCACCAAAACAGACAACGTCAGCATATCAACAGCTATCGGTGGTGTTACCTCTCTTGTGCCACTAACTGCTTATCTTAAGGAACTCATTTCCAGTATTGAGTGGTAGAAACACACATAAATGGGCTTTTTCTTTCACAGAATCGTTGAAAATTCTGCTGAAATTGAAGATACATTCAAATAAAAACACTTGCTAATGTTCTTCAGACGCAGTAGTGACAGAGAAACCTACACTTCACACAAGTGTGAGACGTCAATTATGTACACATAATTACTTCTTTGTTTTGTCATATTTGGTTCTTTCTTTCTTGTAACTGTAAATCTCTTAATCTGGCATACAGAAACTGTGCGACCACACAACTTCCTCCTGGATTAATAAAGTATTCTGATTCGGATTCAGATTATTGTGGTTTTGTAACCAGGTTGTTATTGGACGACACATATTGTCCTCTAAAAAAGAAGACGATTTACAAACCTTACAACAAGGTCTATTAAAGAAGAGTAGTCTTATTTTCCCATAGACCTTCATTTTCATTTGAATGTCTTTTAATACCCAGTATAGTGTGAGGAAAATGTTCTTAATCTTAATCTCTTTAATCTTTTAGTTCACTTTTATGTCTTGTGTTTTTTAAGTGGTATTTTCATGCTTTGATTCATGTTTTTTAACCATCGGTTGTTAATGCTGTGTGTCTGTAAGGCTTTTATTTTGTAAAGCCTTTTGGTCACCTGTGGGTTGTTGTAAGGCATTACATTATAGTATATTACATTACATATATTTAATGTATTATTACTTCTTGCTTGGTCTCTCTCATGTGGTCTATGGAGGAAAATCCTCTGCACCAAATTAGAGTTGTGTTAAAAATAGTTGAGTGTGAATTTTCCCACAAGCTCAGATATTAAAACGTCGCCTCATCTGTTTTCACAATCACAACAGATTGTTGTTAAATGTGGGAAAGAAAATAAAAAAGTGGATTAAACTTATTGTGGGAGTCATGGTTGTGAGATTTCTTTTTGTTTTTCTTTTTTTATATTAAAAAAAGACATTGTGGGTGTGAGGATCACATGTGTCTGTTTATAAAGTGTGTGTGTGTGTGTGTGTGTGTGAGGGCTTTTTAAGGCGGCTGAGAAAACAAACACACAGAAATTCACAAAGACGAGAACATAAACAAGAGGACGAGAGCAGCTCTTCCGCTCTGATAATTACATATTTGACTGATGTAGTGCGTGATGACAGTCTTATTCTTCTTCTCTTATGTTCATTTTTTATTTCCCATTGTGTTTCACATTCTTGTCAAACACTCTTGGGTGTGGGGGAAGTTTCGCTCGGTCCCAGCTTTCAGTGCCGCTAATAAAAAACATCTCATTCTTCACGTCAACGCTTTTTTGACTGTTATGCTTTCGGTTTAACTTCCAGTGTTAATAAGCACTCTGTTCTCTGCTGCTTTAATTACTCTAAACTATAATCACTGTCCTGTATTTGCTTCCTCTGTCAATTGTCAGAGTTTGAATTAAAAGCATAAGTTCATAATTATATATTTACTGTGTGTGCTTTGTTTTTGCCTCGCAACAGTGTTTACATGATTTTAAACATACATGTTGTAGTTTCATCTAAATAAAGTCAAGACATTTTAGGATTTAGTCGTTTTTTCTGTGTGAACGTGCACGTTAATAAGCAGAAAATGTATTTCTTTGTGTCGTGTTTAATTTGATTTGTTGCTGAACATTTAGACAAAGTTCTGTTTTTGATGCTCGGTTGTTGTTGTTGTTGTTCTCAGCAGGGACCATTTTTTCTTCCTCCTCCTCTGTGAGGATGACTCACCGTTCAACAACGTAAAAAACCACAAACATGAACTGAATAAAAACAACACAACACTTCATGGACGTGTAAACCAACCCTTGTTTTCTTGTCTTGTCAAATAATCCACACAGTTTCTCCTCTAATTCTAATCGACTCAGGTTTTAAAGTTAAAGTTGTGTCTAGATTGAGCCTCTCTTCCCTGATTGGTGCTAATTGGCCACAGCTCAACAATCAGCTGTGAACAGAAGTCTCTGTCAACACTGTTTTTGTTTGACTGCGCTTTTCCACATAGTAGCGTCTCGCCTCGCCTCGCCTCGCCTCGGCACGGCTCGACTCTTTTCCATTACAATATAGTACCTCCTGGATGTGGGCGGAGTCATGGCAGCACGGCTGCATGAAACTGCTGTGACTTTGTGAAGCAAGTGAATCATTAGAATCAGTGGATTAAAAAGACTTGTTCACAGGATGGTTCAGTACTTCCTGCATGACTGTCTGACACAGTCACTGAACATGGTCGTGATGTGGCTCATTAGACATTTCCTTTGCTAAATGTTGCAGATTAACGCAGATTAACACATGTTTTCAGGATTTTTAAGTCTTTGTAACTTTGACCTACAGTTGTGCATTGTTTGGTTTGATTTGATTTGAAAAGCAGAGGAGAGAATCAACTTCCTGTTCACACTAGTAGGTGTGTATGTTTTCAGGTGTGCTAGTATGGATGCAGGTTACTTCTAAAACAGCTGGAATGCTTTTCTTCATGTCGAGTATGGACATAATCCTAGCTGTTACAAGTAAGTGAGCCATGGAAATGCTTTAAAGTGACACCATCTGGCTCAATGCATGTTATTAGCTCCTATTCGTCAGTGTAAATGCACTCAAGCACTGAAAAGATCAAGAACACATACAGACAAGTTGTCGTTGCCACTCCCAGACACAAAGGATCTGCTGTGTGCGGTCGGTTCATCGACGGCGATCCTCGCAGCGCTTTGTTGTGTTCTATCCGCTCGCGCCGTAAACTTGGGCCATAAAACGCTCTCATGGAACGGCAGCGTTATAAAAAGTCTTTGAACATGTTTTGGATTCTCGGCACTAACACGGAAGATAACCCACAAACACGACCGCGCCCACAAATCACAACCCTCCCAGCTGGAGATGACATCAGCAGGCGACGCTGGAGTGTGTGTGATGAGTGGTGAATATTTCAAGATTGACTTTGTCCAAACGGACTGAACGCCATTTCAAACTGAGCTTAATTGTGTTGTTTTTCTTTGTGTGAAACAGGGTTTATTATCTGGATCGTCTGTGTTTGGAGACACTTTCATGGTCTACAGGAGTCTGTCATGGATATGAAGGTTTGTAAGGATGTTAAAGCAGAGCGGAACAAAATATGTCGCCACAATCTGCCAGAAAATCACTAAAGTGCACTCTGATTCTCACCGAGGCGTCTGGCGTGTGCGTATGTGAACACCTCGGGGCACGCAGATCTGGATCGGTGCTGGTTATTGTAGAAAATAACATTTCCACCAATTCCCAGCAGTTATCAAGATCAACACGAGCTAATGGCCGTTGACAGGGAAACCACATGCACGACTGTGTGGAGATTTGATTTCTAAAGGAATTCCACAAAAAGGAAAAACATTAGACCTTTAATATCAACACCAAACCAAAAAGAAGAAAAGAGAAATAAATAACACACACACAAGCTTATTAAAACATCGGGATATTCATTTTTCTGGGACTGAGAGAGTTTGTGTGTGTATCTGTATTTATACAGAGATCTGGAGAGGATAATCCATGCTTTTATCACCTCGCAGCTGGATTACGGCAGATTACTGCAACTCCCTCTACTTTGGCATCGACAAAGCGCTGATGTCTCTTCTGCAGCTTCTGACGACGTCAGCACATCTCACCGATATTGTCCTCACTCCACTGTCAACAGTTCACTTTAGGATTGATTTTATTTTAGTCCACTCCGGTCAGAGCGCTTCAGTCGACTGACCTGAGCGCTCTGGAACATCACATGAGCTTTTTAAATTGTCTCCACATTTGTGGGGACACAAGTTTAAATGACCTATTCAAGATTCAAGATTCAAGATTCAAAACTCAAGACTCAAGACTCAAGACTCAAGACTCAAGATTCAAGACTCAAGATTCAGTATCATCATTCCAACATGAAGTAGCAACAAAATCAGTCTCTGATCCCGGTTGGCCCAAAAAGTAATACACAATAAAATAAAATAAAATAAAATAAAATAAAATAAAATAAAATAAAATAAAATAAAATAAAATAAAATAAAATTAAATAAAATTAAATAAAATTAAATAAAATTAAATAAAATTAAATTAAATTAAATAAAATCAAACTCTGAAGGTAAGGTGCTGTATGGCTTTGTGTGAAGATAAAAAAACCAACAGAATAAAAATAAGAATTAACAAACTAAATTTAAATAACAACTACATTTAAATAAGAGAATATAAAAAAAGAAAGTCTAACAAAGCAAATAACGTAAGTGGTGACTTAAATAAATGAGTGCAAATGATATGATATAGAGTGCAAAACAGTCAAGGGTTAACCAGGGTTAAGACCTGGTTTTAGGTTAACCAGGGTTGTGATGGTTAAGGTTATGTTAAGGGTCTATGGAATGCATAATGTCTGTGATGTTTCCTCACTAAGATGTTTGTGTGTGTGTGTGTGTGTGTGTGTGTGTTACAGTAGGAAGCATTTAAAACTTCAGAGGTCTAAATTGCCACCTGAACCTCCTGAACCATTAGTCGCCCTCTGAGGAGAAAGTACAGGGCTGAGAGCGAGAGGAAGTTTCACGATAATACACTTTCTACGCGTCCACTGACGCACGTTTGACTTAATGACTCTGAAACAGTCACATCCTCGGGTTTTCATACACAAACCATTAGAGACTTGCCAGCGCCGCAGTGGACGATAATGGTTGACATCAGCTGAGTAAAGACTCTGTCAGAGAACCTGACGCTCTGCACTGTTTCTGTGGAGCAACAAACAGGATTTCTGCTGAAATGAGTGAAGAGAATATTGTTTTTGTCGAGTTTACAGTGGATTATATATATAATAATAACAACACCATTGTGCTGAGTCTCCACTTTGTTAACATTAGTTTTAATCTCACTCTCGTTTTTTATTAAACGCCTGATTTTGTGCTTCATTTTCTTATTCAGTTTGGATTTTAGTGTCACTTTTCTAATGTAATGTAACCAGACACACTCAAACCACATGACGTCATCTTGACTTTGACTATTTTCCCTGTTGTAATTAAAAAAAAGAATCTATTTATGTTATTAATAACAACCAAACCACTGGTATGTGTTTTCAGTACGACAGGAAAAGACAGTGACAGGAACTCAAACCTTCTTAGAAACTTTAACGTGTCATTTTCTTTATGCCGACGACGTTGTCATTGTTTTCTTGGACTGATTTAGGCCTGAAGATCTTTTATAAACACAGTAAGTTTAAGGGAATCAAACCTCTAACCCTGCCATTGTTGCCGTCCTGCTCAGCCTTTTGTGGACGTTGAGGCAGACGAGACAAACATCCGGCTCCTCTTTTAAAGAATCCTCCTCCTCCGCTTGTTACTCTGCTGCGTGCGGTTTCCTCGGTGGAAGTCGTTGTCGTTGTGGGTGCTGCATTTTGATTTATGAGACCTCTTGGTTCCTCTCTTGTCTTTACAGCTGCACTTTCCTCACGAATGTGTCTCAGACACAAACGCTCTTAAATGCCAGCATCCTTTGTGCTTTTGTCTTTGAATGTCAAGGACTTAAACCCAGTGAACCACGAGGAGAAGAAGAAGAAGAGGAAGAAGAAGAAGAGGAGGAAGCCTGAACACTGAGCTCAGCACCTGCTGCTCCTCATACACCAGGTAATAAAATAATAATAATAAGTGTTTTACAGCCTGCCTGGAGTTAAAACTGCAGTGTGTAAACTTTCTAACATAAACAAACAAAAAGCCTCCACATGACTCTTTGTGAGTGAAAAAAAAACAAAGATGCTCAAACAAAAGTTTCACAAAAAAAACAAAACCCATTCATTCAGCAGTCGGATAAATGTTTGTTGCCCCGTCCCTCGCCTGCGATGCTGTTGTATACATCAAATGCTCCCTCAGTCAGGTCTGATAGTATTGATTTACAGATAAAGGACACAACATGTTACATCATTTTATGTTTACAAAGAGGCAGGATAATAACAATCAACAACAACAGAAATGACCAAAGTCATTTTCCTGCTTCTTAAATGTGAATATTTTCAACTTTCTGTCGTTTTTCAGCTTCTTAAACGTGAATATTTCCTTCTTTCTGTAATTTCTCAGCTTCTTAAATGTGAATATTTCCTTCTTTCTGTAATTTCTCAGCTTCTTAAATGTGAATATTTCCTTCTTTCTGTCGTTTTTCAGCTTCTTAAATGTGAATATTTCCTTCTTTCTGTCATTTTTCAGCTTCTTAAACGTGAATATTTCCTTCTTTCTGTCATTTTTCAGCTTCTTAAACGTGAATATTTCCTTCTTTCTGTCATTTTTCAGCTTCTTAAACGTGAATATTTCCTTCTTTGTGTCATTTTTCAGTTTCTTAAACGTGAATATTTCCTTCTTTCTGTCATTTTTCAGCTTCTTAAACGTGAATATTTCCTTCTTTCTGTCATTTTTCAGCTTCTTAAACGTGAATATTTCCTTCTTTCTGTAATTTTTCAGCTTCTTAAACGTGAATATTTCCTTCTTTCTGTCATTTTTCAGCTTCTTAAACGTGAATATTTCCTTCTTTGTGTCATTTTTCAGTTTCTTAAACGTGAATATTTCCTTCTTTCTGTCATTTTTCAGCTTCTTAGATGTGAATATTTCCTTCTTTCTGTAAAAGAATTTACATAAAAGAATTTAGCTTTTATCCAAAGCCATTCCATTTCAGTGTATCGTCACATCTGGCACAACCTTTCTCCATGTGATGACCACAGGGGTAATGATTTTTATGTCATATGGACCAGAGAGGACCAATGTGGACCAATGTGGACCAATGTGGACCTACGCAGACGTGGAATGTATGAGTACATACTCGTGTGAGAACAGAGAAATGTGTTATTTCATTTATTTTATGAACCTCTTTTCCTGGCACTTTCTCCAGGTGAACAAAAACAAGAACAACGTTAGTTCTGGCCCTGTTACATTTCATACTGTCACAAGAAACACGTAAGTGCAGAACTCCTGGACTGGGACGTCCTCACAGTGACATGACGACATTTACGCATTAACCACGCCCACTTCACATTTCTGTGGGAGACCAAACACAAGACTCCCAAACGAGTCATTCCTCTCTCGCAGACCTCAGAGAGAGAGAGAGAGAGAGAAACTAAGTTCTCTGTTCTTGTGGAGTTTATCTTTAAATATTTGACATTAAAGATTTAAAGTTGTCTCCTAGTCTCATCATCTATCAGATAATCAACATAAACAGAGACATAAGTGAAAGATATTGTCAGATCTCTGTGTTACTGTGTAAAGAGCCTTGAGATAATAATGGTGCTAAACAAATAACATGTTTGATTTGATTACATAGACAGAGATAGATAGATAAATACTTTATTGTCCAGCAGCTCTTGAATAAATATTACACCGTTAATTGCAACCTGTCCATTGTTTGGTCACTGATGGCCTGAATCGTCTTTAATATAAATTAATATTCCAAAACCATTCACTTTTAACGCTTTTCACTCATCCAGGATCCAAACTGAGCATCAACACTCTGTCTCACATTTTACACAAACACAGAATACAGTGTTCCCTCACTGTCAAAGCAACAGTGGACACAATCCAGTGGACAAACTAAACATCTTGTGAGTTCGGCTGCAAACTGAAGGCTACTTAGTTTCTTCAACACATTTAAAAGGGGAGCGTGAGGTCAGAGATATTCTAAATGACTAAATATTCTGTTTTAGTAAACTGATTCCAGAGCGAGGACTGAACGCTACTTTTCTCTGTGACAATGTAACGTAAGGATGGAAACATGTCACGTGTCACGTGTCACGTGTCTCTGGCTGTGGATGAAAGTATCGCTGCCGTCCACAGAGGTTACACTAACTTCTCACAGTGAGTGGGGGTCTAATGACATGAGTTATCATCATAAATCTACTGTGACACGGTCACTCTGCCAGGAAACAAGTCGGTCAGTCAGTGAGTCCAGTAAGTCACAGCCGAGCTGACAGCAGAGCAGACACGCTGGCCCACCGCGTGGCCAGACGCCGCTGCTGTCACTCACAAATAAAAACAAGAGTGTGACAGAGCTGTGTGTGTGTGTGTGTGTGTGTGTTTTCCAGCACTTTATTTATAACTGGGAGTTTTTATTTGACTGAGTGTTCTGGCTTCAGTCGTCACTTTTCTCTTGTATCCATAAAGTTCTGCTATTTTGTTACTTATGTGTAGAAATCAAATATTGTGTTGAAGTCACCGAGTCGTGCTGGCAGACACACAACTCACAGAGAAAGTGTCTCACTGCGCAGTCAGGTGATTACAGCAGAATAATAATATGACCACTGTCCTCTCTGTCCTCTCTGTCCTGACCCGTGAGGATATGGAGGGACAGGGACAGGAACGGGGACGGGGACAGGGACAGGGACAGGGACAGGGACAGGGACAGGAACGGGGACGGGGACGGGGACAGGGACAGGGACAGGGCGTCAGGGGAGTGATTCAGATTACAGGGAAGAGGCTGGTTCAGGGGTTGGAGGCTAAAGAGTGGGGATTTATTAGCACCATAAATTAGACCGAGACATCGTCCCTCTCATCCCTCCCACCTCTGCTCTCACATTAGTTTAAATTGCTCCTTCTTGCCACACCCCTCCCCCCTCCTCCCCTCCTCCCCCACTCCAACATCCAGATAAATCAATGCTAGAGTCTTAATTCACTGTTTCCAGCATCAATTTGGGTAAACTTTACAATAAGGTGCACACAAAAAACTTAACTAATGATTACCTAATGATTATTTAATATTAGTTAACGTTATCTAATCCTTATCTCATGATTAATTTACTACCCATTAACCCTTTAACACCTAACCCTCAAACTGTCCTGTAACTAAGTTTTAACATTTAAAATGAAGAAAAACAGATTTTTCGTGTTAAATTTGAAATTGCAAATTTACAATGTCTTTATTTCTCAATGTGATAAAACAGGGAAGACAATGGAAACTTGTTGTCACACCAGCACAAGGACTCGGACCTGATTGCACAACTCGAGAGACGAAGTGAAAAATAAACTATTTCATTTTTCAAAGTGCAACAAAACACCACAGTGACACTTTATCATAAATACACACTAACAAGCAAACAAGGGATCGACAAAGTAGCAAACTGAAGAGACAAAGGCACGACAGTTACTCTGGTTCACAGACCATAATATACACACACGGTAATGGGGAACAGGTGGAAACAATCAGGGCGGGGCAGACAATCAGACTGGCGGGAAAACACAAGAGGAAGCAGCAAGTTACCTGAAACACGAGGAGAGAGGAATTTCAAAATAAAACAGGAACCCACGAGACACAGGTGTTCTCCCGACTCCCTCCTGTCTGCCGACAAAGGCTCTGATTCGCCGGCGGTGAAATTACCGTAATAACCACATCTGGTCTTTGAAGTGCGGAGGTTTGGACAGAATGAATCAATATTTAGTGAATGTTTAAAGTTAAGTCGACCTTTTATGTTCCTTATTTGACCAAATCCACTGTTTCATTGATTTCCAACCTCGTCTCCTTCTTTACCCTTTACTTTACTTTTCTTTTTTTAAACACTGACTTCTTGGAAATGGCTGAAACAAGATTGTCCTCAACAAGATAAAACAAACCAAAAAGAGAGGCCGGCCGCATGGTTCGCTTCTTAAAACTAAGATCAAACCCATACATTTGAAGCAAAGCAAACATTTTTGCTGGTCAGCAGATGGTTTGGCCGGAGAGGACGCTGCAGTCAAGCGTCTGCTTCAGAGCGCTCTGCTCTGCTCTCGTGTTCCGAGGCTATTTTCATCATTAAAGGCCTGAGCCCGGAGCGCTGTGGGTGTGTGTCGCTCCTCCGATTAAAGGGCAACCATTGAAGAGTGTGTGTTTTGTGGTCTGGACCAACAGTAGGCAGGAGACGCAGCAGCAGCAGCAGCAGCAGCGTGTGTGTGTGTGTGTGTGTGTGTGTGTGTGTGTGTGTGCGGTGGACAGAGGCCGAGGGACGAGCGCAGCCGCGTTAAAGCCTCTGACTTTTTCAAATTCAATCAAAAAGTGACTTTTTAAATAGTCATTAGTCTGATATAATAACACGACTGAGAGTTAAATTACTGTTGCATGTGAATGTTCAGCTGAAACCAGAGTTCAGGTCCCAAACTGAAGAAGAATCTGATGCACAGGAGAAGAAAATCCAGACTGACAAGGAGACCAAATGTTTACTCTGTCAGCTTCTACTATTCAACACTTCACCACCAGGTTATGAAGCCTTTATTGCGATGTCTTAAGGCGCTGGTCGAGGTGTGTGTCACATATCGCATATAGACCCTGGTGTACTCGTGAAAGGCGCTTTATAAATGATTATAAAGTTAGAATTATTGTTATTTCTGTGATAAACTGCTGGATCTCTGCAGATTTAAGTAAACTTTAATAAATGGAAACCTGAAACCTTTGCCAACATGGCGGCAGAATAGTCACATGGTCTAAGTACGTTATGTTCTAACAAACATATTTATGGGATGGCACGTTGGTTTTCTGCCTCATAATCAGGTTGTGTTTGTATAACCAGTTATTTGTAACGGATTAGAACATTAAGTTTGTTCCTCTCTGGGTCAGAGTGTTATTAAAAATGATCTGCTGACACTTTCCTCTGTGTTTACATTTGTAGTACAGTGTGTATTCTCTGTCCTCTCCTCCTCCTCCTCCTCCTCCTCCTCTCTCAGTGAGCGCTCCATTGATAAAACCAAGGGCTTCTTTCAGCGTGTCTTCAGGTCTCTGGCTCTCCGGCGAGCGAGCGAGCGCCTGACAGAGGACGTTTTCAAACCGGACCTGACATTGATGAAATGCCTCCGGTTGAGTCCAAGGAGCTGCAGTTAAACACACAGAGGTGAGAGTGTTGACTGAGACCATGAGTCGCTCTGTGTGTCTCTGTGTTCACCACTCAGTCCTTTTCTATAAGTCGCACAACCAACAGAGAGAAATCATTCAGGTTCATGTTTAATTCCTTTAAGGAGTAAAGGTTTTATAGCAACAAATAACAGTTATTTCTAGAGCACATTTAAAAAGGTTGTTCCTGTTTGAAGAGACATGAGCTTTGTTGTTCTCTCAGATCCTTGATCCAAAAATGCTTTTTAACTTAGTTTCTTTACACGGATTTAAAGCTTTACAGATTTAAAGGCACAGCAACATAAACAACAGAACATCAATAAAAAAATGGAAGTAAAAACAGTAAAATAGTGACATAATAAATGAGTGAAATGGTAAAAACTGGTTGATTATATTCTTATCCTGAAGTGAAGGCCAACGAAGAAGAAGTGAGTCTTTAAAAAAGATTAAAAATGTTTTAATGGTGGAGGCAGATTTCATTTCCGTGGGTAACTCGTTCCAAAGTTTAGGGGCAGCTTCAGAAAATACCCGGCAACATCTGAAAGCTGCCTGTTATTAGAGAGAAGAAGAAGCTCAGAGAGGTAAAGAACTTTAAAAACCAACAGAAAAAGGGAAGCAACACAAGTGTGATGTGTTATCAGTTATGTTTATTGTATGTTTAAGATAATCTGAATTATTTATTTACTTGTTAATAATAATAATGATAATAAATAATCTCAGTTTTCATTGACATGAGCTGTCACTCGATAACAGCTGCCTGCTGTGGCTCTAATAAGATCTGTGAGAGTGAATGAAAGCAGCCAAGTTATTATGAGATGTAAATACGGAGATGGGGGTTTGTGAGAGGATGGATGAAGAAAAGGAGGAGGAGGAGGAGGAGGAGGAGGAGGAGGAGGGTTATACTGTAACAGATCTCATTAAGAGCTCAGGAAGAACGCGAGTCACAGGAAGTTATAGGAGTCCTGCGTCCTGCTCTGCCTCGCTGCGTGCCTTTACTACTCTGTTATGATCTGCTCTGTCTCAGTGTGTGTGTGTGCGTGTGTGTGTGTGTGTGCGTGTGTGTGTGTGTGTGGGGGGGGGGGTTATAGGGCTGGGGGAGCAGCAGGAAAAACAGAGACTGGCAGTGATAAAGGTGTGTGTGTACAGAAAATGACAGCGTGTGTTTGCCCGTTAAGTGAGTGGAGAGAATTTGTGTATACACACACACACACACACGCACACACACACGCACACACGCACACACACACACACACACACGGACACACTCGTATACATAATGCTTTCCTGATCCTCGAACCCTAACACCAGGTCTTAAACTTAAAACCAGCAATTTTAAGGTGTGACAGAATGTGAGGACAAAATGTCCTTCACAGAATGTCCTAGCTTGTTCTTATGGTCCTCACAAAGATATATACATATATATGTATGTATGTAAATATGTGTATAAGGGTACACACACACACACACACACACACACACACTTGTACATAATAAGTGCAGAGCAGCAGTTTCCTGGTTGTGGAAGTGAATGTGACTATTACTGAGGTATTAATGTCTCCAGATTGCAGGCCTTTTCCTGCCCCTGCATCCGCCCGCACTCCTCCGTCCACAACTGTGAAATTGGGACCATGTGTTGCTGCTGCTGCTGCTGCTGCTGCTGCTCCACCTCCTCCTCCTCCTCCTCCTCCTCCTCCTCCTTCATTCCCTTCAGTTGACCAAAAGCAGGTTTTTCGCTGTCTCTCGACCTCTGGTATGAAAGTGTTTCTCCTCCTCTGTCTTGTTTCCCTCCTTCGTTAAGGCGTCTGTGTACCTCAGATGAACTAGGACATTCTGTTATAACCATAGACGCTACAGTATATAACAAGTACACCTACAGTCTTTGGACTGCTGACTGTTTTTTTGAGTTCATGGTCGTAAATGTTACTCGTGGGTCTTCTTCAATAACACATAATGTCAGTTTTGTTTCCATATAGAGGAAAATAGATGATAAATGAAGTGATAAATGAGGATGACAGCTGCTTTTGCTGAATAGGAGCTTGATTGCAGGTGATGTCTGTGTATTTTCATGCTGCAAAACCTCAACATGGCACAGTTTTCTGTCAGAAACTGAAGTCAATAATCTAAATCCAGGGATGTGACAGTGAGGGACACGTCTCTGACACTCCAATGACTAAATAAATGCAATAAATCACGTGTCAGTGTCAGCAGAGAGTTTCAGAGACGCAGCGACTGCCTCAGGTCGACAGTCGTGTATGAAAATGAATGATAGAAGCTTTTAATGACAGCAGATGAAACTCAAACTTCCTGAAGCTTTAACATAATTAAGTTTACTGCAACAAGAAGAAAGGTGTGCAGTTATTACACGAACAGAAACTGAGACCTTCATCTGCATGGATTTGCGTGTTCTCCCTGTGTGTGTGTGGGTGTTTCCTCCCACAGTCCAGAATCATGCAGAGGTTAACTGTAGGTGTGAATGTGAGTGAGAATGTTTCCTGATCCTGATCCTGGACGATCCGCTGTCCCCTGCGTGTTTTAGATGTTGCCCTGCCCCAACACAGCTGATGCTAATTCAGCTCGTTATCAAAGCTCTGCAGAAGCCTGATAACGAGCCGCTCATTTGAATCAGGTGTGCAGAGTCAGGTTTAAATCAGGTTTAAATCAGGACTGAAGTGACAGAGAAACAACATGAAGCGCAGGAGAAAGGAGAGTGGAGAGTGGAGAGTGGAAGGAATGAGGAGCATCTGTGTGAGTGTGTGTGTGTTCAGGGGTTGCAGAGGTGGGGAGGTCACATCTTGCCAGAACACGGGGGTCAAGTTTATTTTTCCTGCCAGGGGAGGTGCTGACAGAGCGGGACGAGGAGAAGATGGACGGATGAAGACGGAGAGAGAAGGAAAAGTCCTGAGGTGAGAGTGAAGTTCTCCAAACTGACAGTGTCGAGGCGTCAGGAGTCAGGAGTGAGGACTCAGTGTCCGTCACACAGTTTATATGAGTTTGGTACATTTAAAACCTTTGAGTTTGAACTGAGACAAGATTTAGTCGTTTATTTTGGCCGTGCACCACTTTTTGTTTGTCAAGATACTTGAGCAGCGTGCACGTGCACACACACACACACACACATAAACACACACACACACACACAAACGGAGGTATCTTATTAGTGGCAGGATGCATTCAAGAGCCTCCACAGTCACCCCAGGTTCATCCTCAGAGGTCAATGCATAACATCCTACAGGAAGTAAACACACACACACACACACACACACACACGCAGACACGCAGACACGCACACACACACACACACACACCTTTTCCTCTTTCTTCTCTTGGTCATTTCATACTCAAATTTCACCGCATACCATCCTGTAGGAAGGACTGTCAGTGTGTGTGTGTGACTGTGTTTAATTTATTGGGCACTTATTATTATTATTATTATTTGAAACTTATGGGGGAAAACGTCTCATGTACTTAAATTTAGAGTTGTTTCCTGATTCTTCACCAACGTTAGGTTTTCCTCAGATTATGACGTCAGACAGAGATGGAGGATATTATGAGTGAAATCATTTTAAAATATTTCAAATAAGAGGGGAAATGGGTCAAATGAACAGGAGATACCACAATGACTGTGTACCCACAGAGGTTGAGCAGCATTTTGTGACTTTAAAATCTAAAAATAGAGCATATTTTGAGTTCTTCTCTTCTAAGAACACAATTTCATGGTCTTTATTGACTCCAGGCTCTAAACTCTAGACTTTTAAACTCTTTCCTGTGACGATGTGAAGGCCTGTGGCCAGTAAACATCGTCAATGTTAAAGTTTGCAACTTTTTTAAGACGCAGTTTTCACCTGAAAGGAAAGGAAGGAAGATGAAGGTGCGCTGATAAGAATTAGTACGTTTGTGTGTGTGTGTGTGTGTGTGTGTGTGTGTGTGTGTGTGTGTGTGTGTGTGTGTGTGTGTGTGTGTGTGTGTGTGTGCGTGCGTGTGTGTGTGCGTGTGTGTGTGTGGCTCAGGGGTCTGTAACTCTGCACAAAACAACAGCCCTGAAGCTGTTCCTGTAATCTCACTCAGTTTCCCTCCCTCGATAACACTTTTCTCTTTTTCTTCTCAATCTTCCTTCCCTTAAGGAGCCACATCAAAGAGCTGTTATCAGCTGTGTGTGTGTGTGTGTGTGTGTGTGTGTGTGTGAGATGGACATACCACAGTTTATCTCTGTGGGTAACTGTGACCCCCTCTGGTTTATCTCTCATGCTGCTTGCTGAGTTTTATCAACGGGAACTGAACTCATCTCAGCAAACCTTTGTATTCAAAGCTCCAAAAGCACAAATTCTCCTTCGTCTTAGTTCCCCTGGTGTTAGTGACGACGTGACACAGGTGTGTTTGAGAGGAAACAGCTGCGTCTGAAGCTTCCTAAATGTTTGGCGAGCAGGAACGTGGAGCGATACGATCGGTGGTTGTTCTCTTCTGTGGAGGGATGGAAGCGCTCAGTCTGGAGCTGATGATCAGGTTCAGTGAGAATAATAACGACTGCGTCTGAACCTCCATGTGTTTTTTACTCCGTGCATATTATCCCTCACTATACGACTCAAGTGACTCCACCTCTGCGACACCAACACCAACACATGATCACCTGGTCATGATGTGGTCCCAGTTTGTCCTTAGACTCTTGATTTAAGTAAAAAAACCAAACCCTTAACCCTTTAACACCGAGCGTATCGCAGACGACGCGTTTACGTAACTTCACTGTAATTCTGCGACGGTTTGTGCTCGGAAACAATTCCAGCAAGTTTGTGAAAGCTGAGAAGTTGCAAGTCAAAGCCATCGTGTGGTTATTTCACTCGCGCTGAGTCTTTGTCACCAGAGAGGAGGGAGTTGGAAAAACATCTGTGCATAGTGTTTTTGGACATTTAAACAAAGACTCAAACAAATGTTATTTTAAATAGGTTTTAAACTGTTCACATTTCAAATTTAACACACACAATCTGATGTTCGAGTACAACTACAGTATTTTTTTTTCCCAACTAAAACTGTTAATACAGCACTTTAACATGTAGTAAACTGTAATTAACTGCCAGATATTGAACGTTATTCTGGAAAAATGGTTACAGGACATTTTCTGACCCTTTTAGGGTTAAAATAAGCAAAAAAGGTGTTAATTTGGAAAACAGGGTTTTTTGTTCCCCCCAAAAAAAACAAAATCGTACTGAGAAACAAACACATTTGCCTGTCTGAGGTGTGTGTGTGTGTGTGTGTGTGTGTGTATAGTAGATTATAGTGAGTCATGTATGATTGGTGGAAAACAGCTGAACTGATTCTCTTTCTCGTCGCGTTCTCCGCCTCCATCCTGTGATAAAGCTGCTAAAGGCCTCATGGCTGGAGGCTGGAGGAGGCTGGGGGCTGGTGGGCTGGGCTAGGGGGAGGGTGGGGGGTGGGTGATGAGTCTCGGTCTGTGATAGAGCTGAAGGGCCACATCACAGGAACACATGCCCTCTTTGATAAGTGCGTCTGTTCCTGCAGCTGCAGACGATCAGTGAGCGCGGGCCGGGCCTGATAACAGTCTGCTCAACAAGCGTTCTTTAAATAACAGCAGGACACGGAGGGCAACACAAGGCCTGCAGTCACATGACCATGTCACATGTCACTCACATTTTTGGGGGGCTGTGTGGACACAGAAATGAAGGAAAAAGTCTTGCACACTTGTTTTTTATAAAACAAAGGGTTAGAGAGTGGTGACATTTTGTCCTCTGTCTCTTCTTCTGGAGCAGAAACACTGTGACACTTGCACTCATTTATAACGTAGGCCACACCCACTCGACACAGGTGCTGGCAATCACAGCAATTAACCTCCACCTGCTGGGAGGAGTCAATCCAGGCTCACACACACAGAAAGAGTTGTTATGAATGAATCAGTGAAACACACTTTAGTCAACGTTCAGTCCATGTGGTGACAGAGTTATTAAGCAGTGAATATAAAAGTGAAAATTAAAAACCTCTTGACTGAAGGATAAATCTTGTATTTTTAATTTAAATTTAATTTGGAGAGGAGAGCATTCCCTAAAACTAAAATGTCACCATTATTTTTTAACAGTCAAGACTCTTCCTTGAATATGAGTGTTCTTTTGTGGCTGTTGTTTGCAGCTGCCTTCAGATGCAGGGCACATCATGTCCACATAACCGATGAGGCTGAAACAACAACAACAACACAAAGACTACAACAGTTAGTCAAAGGCAGATGTCAAGGAGATCTTAATTGCTTAGTTATTTCTTATTTCTTTGTCTTCTGGAGGAAAGTGACAGACCCTCGATGTTTCAACAAAAACATCTGTTTATATTCAAGTAATAAAGCAGTCAGCGGGAGACAATGATGATATGATAATAACCAAATGACCCAGTTGTATTGTTTTTATTGTTTCCTTGAATGTGATCGTCACGCGGTGACAACTGTACAGAGGAAAGATTGAAAATGCACTTGCTCGTACTCTCTGCAGAAATGACACCATCTCTGCTGTGAAGTGGCTGCAGGAGCTTCAGCGTTGTCATAACACAGAAGTGTTGTAGATGCTTCCCAGGTTTAGACTGAGCGCTCACACAGTTCTTGTTTGAGTGGAGTGATTAACAAATTCAAAGAGGGAACCAGTTTCATTCAGAGCTGGAGACGATGCCTCGCTTTACAGCTTTATTACAGTTTATTACAGTTTATTACAGGCGTGTAGAAGGTGTGACCGTGAACCTTAAATGTGTAAATACAAGATTATGTCGATATGATCGTGTGCTGCCTCGTGGTTTGGAGCATTAAACCTTTATGTGGCTTATAAACGTTTGGCTCATACAGGTGGGCTCAGGTCAGATCAGATAGTGAGGAGGAAACAGTCGTGTGATTTCTAAATCCTCCACAACCACAGAGAGACGGACAGGAAACACAGGGACACATTTGAGACAGAGGAAGGAGACGCAGACAGGAGTCGGTGGAGCGCGTCAAATACCTTCATCCTGTCGGGGAGAGAGTGAGAGGCAGAGGAACGTCTGAGAGAAAAGAGATAAACAAAAAGCACAGTGATCGGACGTGTCAGTCAGTGGAGGTGAATGAAGGATGGAGGGGGAGGATGGGGGACGATAGGGGGAGGAGGGGGACCCCTGCCATCTGGGCAGCAAGGAGGGAAGCAACAATCAAACCCTGTCAAGGTCAGTTTGCTGTGAATAGGCGTCTCCACCTGGCTGCTCTTTCACTCAGAGGCCTCACTGCAGTGCAGTGCATGCTGGGAGGAAACGCACGTTTGAGACAAAAGTCTCATCTGGTGATGACAGATTTTCTTTATGTTGACATATTTATAGCGTTGTGAAGTTTGACTGTGTGCTTGTTGTTTTCCTGTTTCCTGCACATAAGACATAAGATTGAAAGGATCTTCCTGGATTATTTTCTAACAGTTTTCATCCTTAAAACTCACAAAACCACGAGACAAAATCCACAGCTACAAAAACAACAACTCTGCATTTTGTCCAGTAAACGTTCTGAAATGAAATGTTATATTAATCCCACAGTATATTTATTCAAGAGTCTGGTCTTTCTGGACCTTCACAGACAGCTCACCCTTTTATTTTTAGGCCACAGTTTCTTCGTTTCATGTCCACATTTCGTACACTTGTGTATAATTTTCCTCTGCTGCTGCTCAAAGTATTTGTAATCTCTCAGATTATTCCTCACACGTTCCTGTGCTCAGATCTTTGCTTTGCTTGGACTTCGGGTTTAACTCTGACCAGTGAAAATAACAACATGTGACTTAACACCATCTCTATGTTTCTTACGGGCAGTTATTGTTTAACCAAACTCACAAAAAACAAACACAAAAAACCCACAACTCAGTCCATCACTGGAGAGCGTGGGTTGTGTTTGATTCTTTGACTTCGTCTGTAACCAAGTACACAGAGTTTTACCTCAGCTGCAGCCACTGTCTCTACATGTGTGTTCAGACTGTCGGACACTTTGTATAAACCAGTAAACACGTGCGGTCATCGTGTGTGTGTGTGTGTGTGTGTGTGTGTGTGTGTGAATGACTCAATTACAGTGTCTGTGTTTTGGACACCAGTTGCTGCTGTCGGCTTCATCTGCTCCTCCTTTCCCTGGGTTTTTCTTTTGTTCTTCCTTTTCATGTGTGCTTTGTTTATCATCTCTCTCTGTGTGTGTGTGTGTGTGTGTGTGTGTGTGTGTGTGTCTTCTCTCCCCTGCTGATCCACCTGCACAGCTGCAAGTCGTCACTCCGCCCCCCTGGAGTTCATCTCAGGTCCTGTCACCTGTTGGGTTCACTCCTCTTCACGTTGATGCTTCAGAACCCGAGACCCAGTCTCTGATGAACCAAACTCACCACTTGACTCTTCAGCAGGTTTTTCTCTGTGTGTGTGTGTGTGTGTGTGTGTTTGTTGAAACTTTTCTAAACATTCAGAAAGAGAACCTCAAAGGTTTCTGATGTCACATTTCTTTAATCCGTACAGCTGTGCACACAGCTGCACTTCAGCTCAGCTTTGACTCAGCCTATCATCCCATAATTGCATATTTTCATGCATTTCACTCACATCAATGAAGTGAATATTGAACTGAGATCATTTTTGAATCGCTGATGTTGTTCATGAATGACACTGTGTCCAGTCTGAAACAGCTGATGACATGACAGACTGGTCTCTGGACCTTGAACCTTGATCTATTTGTTTTTTTTACGTATCATTTGGTCCAAGTATTAACCGGCAGTGATGTGAACCATGAGAATCTGACGCTTGAGGTTTTTGCGACAGGAAGTTCTCAGACTTCATTACATTACATGTCATTTAGCAGACGCTTTTATCCAAAGTGACTTACAATAAGTGCATTTAAACATTTGGGTACAAACAAGAGCTAGAAGTAAGTAAGAGTTTCATATAAGTCAAACTATAAAGTGCTCGTCATAAGTGCGACGTATAAGCAAGTGTTTTTTTTTGTCGTTGTCGTCTTAGTTGAGGTAGAGTCGGAAGAAATGTGTTTTTAGTCGGCGGCGGAAGATGTGGAGGCTTTCTGCTGTCCGGATGTCGATGGGGAGCTCGTTCCACCATTTGGGAGCGAGGACAGTAAACAGTCCTGAGTTCTGTAAATGCCTCTGCGATCCTCTCAGTGAGGGGGCAGCAAGCCGGTTTGCCAGTGCAGAGCGGAGTGGGCGGGCTGGGGTGTAGGTTTTGATCATGTCCTGGATGTAGGCTGGACCGGATCCGTTTGTAGCATGGAACGCAAGCACTAGAGTCTTGAAGCGGATGCGAGCAGCTACAGGAAGCCAGTGAAGGGAGTGGAGGAGCGCTGTAGTGTGGGAGAACTTTGGTAAGTTGAAGACCAGTCGAGCTGCTGCATTCTGGATGAGTTGCAGAGGTCGTATGGCACACGCAGGGAGACCAGTCAGGAGGGAGTTGCAGTAATCCAAGCGTGAGATGACAAGAGCCTGGACCAGAACCTGTGCCGCATTCTGGGTTAGAAGAGGCCGTATCCTTCTGATGTTGTGCAACATGTATCTGCAAGATCGAGCTGTTGCAGCAATGTTGGCAGTGAGGGAGAGATGGTCATCAAGTGTCACACCCAGGTTCCTTGCGGTATGAGAAGGAGTTACCACAGAGTTGTCGAGGGTGATGGTTAGGTCTGTGGTGGGGGAAAAAGAAACTCAGTCTTGTCGAGATTGAGTTTCAGGTGATGGTCAGACATCCACTGAGAGATGTCGGTCAGACAAGCGGAGATCCGTCCTGCTACATGTGTGTCGGAGCTGGGAAAAGAGAGAATGAGTTGGGTGTCATCGGCGTAGCTGTGATAGGAAAAACCATGAGAGAGAATAACAGAACCAAGAGAGTTGGTGTATAGAGAGAAGAGGAGAGGGCCCAAGACAGAACCCTGAGGGACCCCAGTAGCTAGAGGACAGGGTTCCGACACAGATCCTCTCCAGGTTACTCTGTATGTTGCCTGAGACACCTAGTTCTTGAGTAAGTAAGGATCTGGTGGTTAACTGTGTCAAACGCTGCAGAAAGGTCCAAGAAGATGAGCACAGAGGAGAGAGAGGCAGCCCTGACTCAGTGACAGCAAGAAGTGCAGTTTCGGTCCAGTGACCTGCTTTAAAACCAGACTGAAGGGGATCGAGGATCACTTGGAAACTGGCACTTAATAGATGATACAAGGTGTCAATAACCCTGGTGTCCACTCACGTGTGCCACATTCTGTTATATATATATATATAATGTAATATATACATTAGTTTACAACACTAGCATCATGATCTATTGAGGAAAACCTGAAACTAGTGATTTAGACATGAACTCCTCAGGAAATAGATTAAATTCAGAAGGATTTCCTTGGTGGCTGCATCTACTGTTCATATAGTCTATGGTCTGTGGTTTCCTGTGTTGGCGTCTTATTTTGTAGTTCTTCTTCCTGTGTATTTTGTTGACAACATTTCCTGTTTTATTTTCTTGTTTCGTACTTCACTGTGATGACTGTCACTCATGTTGTATCAGTTCCAGCTGTTCATCGCTCTCTGTCACTCACTTCTGTCAGATTGTGTAGTTTGTCCCTCGTGTTGTCCACACACTGTTGTTCGTTACAAGCTTACGTTTTCTTTACCTTTTGCTGCACTCTGCTGTGAGTGTGTGTTGGATCAAATGTTATAACGTTACATGAGTAAGATGCTGGACTGTGTTGTGTGTTTTTCATCATTTTGGATGTTGGATGATTCCTAAGTCAAAGAAAATGATCATTTCAGCTTGAAATTTAAAAATATGGAGAAACATGAGCAAAAGCACGCAGTAAATTCACATGACGTGTAAAAGACGTTAAAATCATACACATAAATAAAATAACATCAGCATATAAACACCTACAAACATGGATCCCCTGATCAGACCTTTTTAAAACAGTCTTTTGTGAGTGTTGAATGAGCTGAAAGGCAGAACATGTGTGTGTGAGTGGACCTGAGCATTTGTTCCTGTGGCTCAGAGCCAGCCTGCAGTCGCCGCCGCTGTCTGAAAGCCATTTCACAGCTAATTAATGGACATAATAATGGCAATTTGGGGGGATGAAAGGAGCGCACGTATGAACGTTGTGATCCACACTCATGAACCTGGGATAAAGATTTTATTATTCCTCCACTAAATAGTCGTATCGCTCCAATCTGACCGTTTTACAGCTCTTAAAATCCAAATAAATCAAGGAAAGTTCACCATTTAACACCCGCGCACAAACAAATGACCCCCACACTCACAATCTGACTATGAATAGAGTGCTGTCACTTAAATGTCTCTTGTCTGAATGGGTGTTTCTTTGGCTGCACGTGCGTCACAGCACTTCCACACATGCCTGGAATCATTTATGTCACCACACGTCCATAAACCGACGCAGGAGAGACGTATGGCTCCATTAAACTACACGCTTCACGAGTCACACCGAGAGCTCAGAGACCAGAGAATGCTCTGCTCGCTGCTCCCTCCAAACGTCTGATTAAGCTGCTCGTGGGTTTAGAGTTACCTGTGTTTCATGTGCCGCGTAAAGAAGACTTTAGCTTTAAACGCCACGGTTTGGTGACTTTGACATCAGTCTGGCTCCTTTTGACTCTGTCAAATCAAGTCAAGACATTATGTCTGTCATGACAGACGTGTCTCATACGTCCACATACGTCCACCTTCCACTGCTGAGGAGCTGAAGGACAAAGTGAAATGAAGTAGTTGAAGTTGTATTTCCTAAATCACGTCTGTGGGTGAAAGGATGAACATTCTGTCAGAGAATAATCATCAATCCTCCTCTGATGCCTACGACCATCCTGGCTCCTAGACTAGAAACGGTGTCATGAGAGACGGTTTTCTGAGCCAAGACTGAGACATAAATCCTGTTGCTGTGTGTCTGTGTGTGTGTGTGTGTGTGTGTGTGTGTGTGTGTGTGTGTGTGACACAGAACAAACAGAAGAAAGCTCCTCAGTTTGTTCTTGCAGACGACCAATCAGCTGCACCGCAGCTGTGTGTCTGTACACACTGATGACAGCATATCACTTCTACACACACACACACACACACACACACACAACACTACCAACACAACATAGAAACCACAATAAGCTCAAATATGCAGAATCATACACACGTGTGAACACTGTGACCTCAGGGACGTGTGGGAGAGTTCAGCTGGACTCATGAGACGTTTTTACTCTGTTACACATCTATGACAGCTGTTTACACACACACACACACACACACACACACACACACACAGTCACAGGGACACACAGACACAGGGACACACAGACACATGGACACACAGACAGACAGACACACACAGACACACACAGACACAGGGACACACACACACACACAGACACAGTCACAGGGACACACAGACACATGGACACAGGGACACACACACACACACAGGAGCCTGAGAATGAGCCGTTCATCTGAATCAGGTGTGTTGGAGCAGGGCAGCGCTCCCAGGGTTGGAAACTGCACTAAATACTTGACACGTTAACCCGTTATTTTAAAACAGCGTACATGTTTCCCACATGTTCTGGATCAAATACACTGAGACACGAGTGGTCTCAGGGATCAGTTAGACCTAGTTTCACCAGAGGATGAAACTCTGGTGCTCGAACCCCAGTCTTCCAGTTGTAAGATGATCCTCGGTGTGTGTTGGCAGGTAGACGCTGAAATGCAAACATAAACATACATAATGTGACAAAGAAAAGACAGGAAAGAAGACACGATGTCTCAGACACAGGGACACAGGGACACAGGGACACAGTGTCAGGAGCTCAGACTCCACTTTTTAAACCTTTGGTTTCAAAACACACAAGTAACAACATGTCAGATGCATCAGTGGCACTTTGTGGTTCTTTATTAGTCATTTATAAACATATTCACCATTAATTAGCTGCTTATTTGTATGCAAATGAGTAACATATTGGCTCTTACTGAGTCATTATTAAGTACTTATTAATGCCATATTCTGCATGGTCTTTTTATACAACCAGTAAACCATTAACTAAGAGTTTTCCCTCAATAACCTCAGAATTATTGCTTATTAGCAGTAAGCAAGGAACTTGTTGTATTAAGTCATTAATGAAGGAATATGTTACTCATGCTAATATAATGAAAAATTATTTGCTTGATTTAAATTTTTTTAATGTTTTAAATTCTTTATATTTCTCAAATTGATTTTTTCAAAATTTATTTTGTTTTAATTTCCAATGTATTTACTTGCTTCTGTAAAGCACTATGAATGGCACTTTACAAATAAACTTTAATTAATTAATTAATTAATTAATTAATTAATTAATTAATTAATTAATTAATTAATTAATGGTGAACATGTGTTCCCTAATCTAAAGTATTCCCATAAAGTCTAACGTTTTTGTTGATTTGTTCTTAAGGTGAAATAAGGTCTTAGATCGAGTTCTCCAGAGTCCAGAGTGTCGCAGTGAAAAACTAAACCACAAAAATACCAACAGGTGTTAACGTGAAAGAAGAGTGATGTGGAGGTGTGAGAGGGACCAGAGTCACCTGAGGGAGTTCAGATCAGGTGAACAGAGCGGTGGAAGGTCACGTCGGGGCGAGGTCAGGTCAGAGAGGTAAAAGGTCAGGGAAGAAGATTTTTGCCTCTGGAGTTTCAACATACCAACACATGACGGAAGAAACTTAAAGAAACGACTGTGACGACATGAGATGGAACCAGGTGTGAAGAGGAGACAGTTAAACCTACAACACACAGACTGTGACTGTGAAATGGTGTAAAAACATTCTGACATTTAAACCCTGGATGACTCCAGACGCTTCTTTTGTTGGACGTTTATTCGATGTTTTCATGTGTGGATCTTGTTCAGTTTCTCTTCCAGTGTCCACGTCTGTTTCCCTTCCTCTGTGATTGTCGAGATTCACCTGTGTTCACTTATCCGCGCTGTATTTAGTCTCTGTTCTGTTGCCATGGTTTCTGCTGCTTTTGTTTTAGCTCCTGGGTTTTTATTTTCTCTGCCTTTTTTTTATTATTTGTTTTTATTATTATCCCTCAGTGCTGCGTCTGTGACAGGATATCCGTGACTTGGCTCGGTGTCACAGACACGTGTCACACTGTGAGCGCCCGGACAAAGAAAAGGGTTGAAGACATTCCTCCATTGTTGCCACCGGAGAGAAAGTGAAGTGAAGAAGGCTGTGAGTCAGAGGCGGTCAGCTGAAGTCAGCGCAGGAAACAGTCTCCATTACACACACAGACCATTACACGTGTAATTACACCATGGCGACGCAGCGACACCTGCGATTTAAGGCCACTCCTGTCACTGACCCCACGCTCTGTGTCACGAGGGGAATAGTTGGTTAAAATAACTCTGATTTAATAAAGTAACAAAAGAAAGATGAGTGAGATTAACAGAAGCAGAACAGTTGAAGACATTTGTTAATCGTCCGCTAGAGATGGGATTTGTGGCTCCCATCGTTCATGTTAAAGAGCCGTTCAATAGATTCGGTTCGTTCGTGAATGTCACAGCTCCTCACCTGAGGCGGCGCCGCATCAAGAATCACTGAAGCAGAAGACGAGACAAACAATGAACGAGAAAACTGTCTCATGTATGGTTGAGGATTCTTCGTGACGTACTGAGGGATCATGAAGTTGTTTTATGGCCTTACCAGGTCATCTGGGCCCTAACCCTAACCTCACTTCTTCTCCATGCCAAACCCTAAACCCTGTGCTGCATCTTTCCCTTGTGCGTGAACTACTTATACTTACTGTATATACTTAAGCTTATACTTAGAAGCCGTCTCTTCTTCCTCTTTTCTGAGATTTCTCTCAAAATCCTCTATTGAAGTGAAAACTTGGGGACTTGTAGTTTGGGGAATCGTTTATTGGCAGCCATGTTGACAAGTCTTATCACGCGACCGTGGTTCCCAGGGTGCACTGACACCAGGCCCTGGGTGCGACGCTGTGGCACGTTCTGCTGAGGGTTATTTAGTGTGTTTCTACCTTTATCAACTCTCAGAGCAAACAGCACATTTTCTGTCTCTTTGTCGGCTGAAAAGAAAGCAACAGTCTGGATTTTGTGTTATTTCTGGCTCAAAGCCCACGGGTTGTTTGTCCAACTTCAGATTCATGTGTTTACACGTCTCTTAAAAGTCGAGTAGTTTTTTAATTCTTTAATTCTTTAATTCTTTTTTTTAACTAAAGCCCTACAATCATTCCACTCAGCCTCATGTGTCTCCGCTGCCTGCTGCAGATTTGAGCGTCTAACTAGCCTCTCGCCATAAACCAGCGACAAAATCGCAGCTCCTAATTGTTGAGTTTAACGCCTGGTGATTACAGGGCCTCATAAAACTCCCCTCTGACAGAGGGACCCACCTCCCCACCTCCCTTTTTCTCCTTCAAGGCCACACAGGGCGCCAGTGCCAATCAGCAAGTCTCTCTTTCTAGCACCATTTATTCATTTTACAGCCCAGAGAGGGAGGAGAAGTCTACACTCATTACGCTAACGGAGACCAATAAACACTGAGAGATTCTGATTAATTGACCATTTACAAGCAGGGGTGGAGGCAGCCTGGGTACACTTGGCTTCACTGTGGCTCAGCTTGACTTTGAGCTTGTCTGTTGTTTACGTCCAAAAAAAGAAAAATGTACAGGTGAAAAAAACTGTCGTCGATGAAAAGAAGCTGAGCAATAAAAACTGGAGAGGTCGACTCTTCAGTTTATATCTCCAGAGTGTGTTTGTATATCTGCAGGATTGTAGGAACATCTCCTGTGTAATTTTATTCTACATTTACACAAAAGGCTGCTGAGACTCTCGGGGAGGCGGCCGTAACAACAGGCTGCACAGATGGGAAAGTTTTTTGGTAATTTGACTTAAGGAAAACAGAGAATCACAAGCTGCCATTTAAACCAAACGATGGATGCAGCAGATTGTAGAGCCAGGTTTCCCCTCTAATTTTGGCGGGGGGTGATGTTTTCATTTTCTCTTTTTTGGTTCCACGTCCACCCATGCCTTTACTTTCCAGTTTACACTGGTGTGCAGGTCAGAGCACAAAGAATCACAGACTCATTCTCACAGTTTCAGGATTGTTTTTTTTGGTTTTGTTGTGCAGGGGTGGCAGAGGGTTTCAGGTCCTAATGGATCTGGAGGAAAATACTTGTGTAGAGCTTGTATAGCGTCTTTGTCAGTGGGGTCCTCCAGCCCGGCCTGAAGATGCCTTCTCATTAAGTCGGGGTTTCTGGGCCTTATTGTTGTGCTAATCAGGCACAGATGTGGACACCCCGACTCCGGAAAATCATCCAAGCAGTTTTGACAGCAGACGCCTCTCAGGAGGGAGAGGGGGGCTGAAATCCTGAGGGGACTCTTTTAATTGTTTCTGACAGGGATCCAATACAAATATGTACATGCGTGAAAATGAATCAAGCTTGAACTGTCAACCTCACAACTGAGATATTTATGGGAAGACTTTTTCTTTCTTTTGTTTGGGATGGGAAAGAGAAATGGGACAAGTTTGGAGGAGGGAGGGGCTGTTTTGGACAGCTCTGTCCTAACACTGATGTGCTCTAATGAACTTTATGTCTGTTATTTACACTCTTTTAAAGTGTGTTTGCTGCTAAATGCTGAGCACAACTTTACTCTCTGGAGCAGCAGCGAGAGCCAAGCAACGGCGTAAATCTGCTGTTGTGATGAAATCGAACGTCTTTGAAGAGCCGAGGACAATAATGTGGTGACTACAGTGTTACAGAAATAACTTCATATGAAGACCATTTTCCCTCCAGAGGAACATTTGTGTTTTTGAAGTGTGACGTCAGAGGATGTCTTGTGTGGTCCTAATGTCCTAATGATTGTACAATCATTGTCCCTCGTGTGCCAGTTTCTTTTCATTAGGACAAACTTGAGTTGTGTTTTTGTTTGTGAAGGCAGGATAGTTTGTTTCAAACAATAATCAAGTATTGGATCAACGGCTGCAGTTGTGCTTTTGTTGGTATCTTACTGATCTTACTGGTTACTGTTCCTCAACTGCATGAAATATACACAAGGATTCACTGCAGTGACAGTAAAACCTTTCATTCTATTCATTTATCTACCACTGCAAGTGTGTCTACTAATGTGCACACTTTCAAATAATATTAGATATACTATATAATAAATTCACATTAGGGGAACATTCTGGGAACCAAAAGAGAATGTTTTCTAAAGGTTGTATGAAGGTTGTATAAAAGTAACGAAAAACATTGACAACCACAGGAGAACCGAGGGAGAACCATTCAGGGAACGTTCCCACAAACCTCTGTACTGGTGGCTTGTCCGTCCGTCCGTCCTTGAATCACTTTGTCTTGGTCTCATCGTCTCTGTCTGTCTTCTCAGTCCTGGGCTGCATGAGAGCGACTATAAGCAACCGTCCCCTTTAAGAGTCTGTGTCTAAAAAACTTCTAAAAGTGTCACAACAGCCAAGACATGCAATAAGGAAACCACTGGAAACATGCGTTTGATTAAAAACATGGAAAGAGAAATAAAAACATGAAAATAAAATGGAAAAATGTGCAATATCACTCTAAAACCCTAAATCCATCAATGCCCAGCAACAAAATAAACAGAAAGTGCCCTCTCACATTCCTGTGTGACAAGCTTTAATTAACATTTGCTGAATCTGGAGATGGTGCAGCAGCAGCAGAAGCAGCAGCAGCAGCAGCAGCTTTGGTTCATGTCAGGGACATAAAGCAAAGATGCCACAGAGACTGTGGGATTAAGGACATGAAGGGGAGGCAATCACTCCACTGAGATTAACACCTCCGTTTGCTTTTCCCACATGGCCTCTCAATCCCTCTGGAATGCTGCACTGTCCCTTCAAACTAACGTCTTTCTTTACAATCAGGGCTCATTAGAATATGAGGCTGGACGTGGAAGAAAGGCCCGAGGATTGCCCGTCTCCACATTAAACAAAAACCCAGTGATGCAGTGGCGAGGAAACAAAACAAGTGCATTAACAGTGGATCTGCACACGCAGCTCCGCAGGTGGTCGATCAATGTCGGGTTTCTGAGGTTTGAAAGTTCACCCGAATACACCACAAATACACACTTTCTGTTCTTGCTGATGCCAAAACAAGCTGCAGCTTGGTTTTTGATTTGTGTTTCACAGCGAGGAGACCTCTGCTATCCCTGTTTTACATGATGGAAGCACAGAAGTTAGTTGATGAGAAGGAGCTTGAGGTGGATGGACATGTGAAGAAAACCCAGGACTTCAGGAGACTGCTGTAGATTCCTATTGCTGTCATGGGTCAAACCATTAGATTTGACTTCTTTTGTGCATTAAGATTCCACAAACTTAACTCTGCATTTGTTACTGTAACAACAAACATCACACACGTCTTCATGTCACAGTGAAGGCTCATGCACTTCTGTGGTCGTAGATGTTGTCATCATTGACACAAAAACAAAGAAAGAAGGTCATACTTCTTGGAAATAATGTGTATGAAATATTGTTCGCTGTTTTTCAACAGTTTTTTTTAATTATTAGTAAAACAAAACATTTGGGCCCAACACTAAACCTTGTGGTACTCCATATTTGATTTGTCTGACAAATCAAAGCTTTGATATTTGGTTAAATCACTTTATGTTTATGGTTTGATATGAAAACAGTGAAAAGCTCATCAGTCAGTTTATATCTAAATGCCCTGACGTGATCATGTCACCGTTATTGAGACGTTGGCTTCAGAATAAGCCGCTCACTTACCATCTAAAGATGGACCGGGACAGCTCCAAGTCATGGACAAATGGACGGCCACTGGCCCTAAAAGTATGGGCTTAAGATTTAAATCCCTCATCGTCTAACATCCCATTGTCTCCCAAATCTAGCCTCCCTTCAAAAGAGGCCTTTCCTGAAGCCTGCAACAATGTGGCCTGTAAGACCCCCCAGACAAAAAGAAAGAAAGAAAGATCTTCTCTTTCTTAACCCAACTCCCTCTCCTTCACTTTGAGTAAAGACCTGATCCTCCAGTGTGAGAAGCTCTTAATAAGGGGCCAAACAATGAGGCCCCAGATCCCTGCCTTTTGACAGAGGGCCTGATCTAATAAGCAAAGGAGGGCTCAGAGGAGGGGGGGGCGGTGGCTTGATCCATGGGATTACTGCGAGAGATCTACCATGGAGAGGAGAGGGGGGCTTAGCATGGAGAAGGTTTAGACCGAGAGCAGAGGATGATGGTGGAAGAAGGATGAGTAAAATGGATTTAGGACCAAGGATGCATAGAAGAACTGGTTTGATGAGGTCCTGACATTTCTACCTCATTCCTATTGCTCAAAAACACACTTTCTGCTCTGAGATGCATCATTTCCACCACTTTATCATGAATGTTTGCAGTGATCCTTACTTTTAAACACGAGGGACTGTGCAGGATCTGAACCCTACTTTAACAGCTTCTGGGTCATTGTGTCCCCACTGCCCTGCCCTAATGTCTGTGAGCAGAAAACCAGCCTTACAAGATGAGGACCGCCAACCCGGAGTCCTCAGGATTAGGAGGTCTCGTGATAAAAAGAAGCAGGGAAAACCGTTGTTGAGGAAAACATTTACTAAGCTGGAAAAAGTTCCACTTTAATGTCAGTTATTTAATCAACTGGATCCTTGAAACAATGGATTTAAAGAGAGACTGAAGTAAAAGATGCAAAAAGAGTGTTCTTCTAACATTATCACTGAGAGATTCACTGGTGCTGGTGTTCCTTCTTTTGTTAACCGCACATATGTGACGTACAGCCAGATGTCGTCTATTCCATCCTAAAAATGTAACTTCTTATGCCTTTATGAAAAGTCACAGCCTCTAGTGAGGCTAGTGTTTTCCCTGGTAAACTAAATGTATAAGTTAGTAATTACGTGTTCAGGTTATGTAACTTCTCGCTGGTGTCAAGCAGAAGATAAGAGTGAAATGTGACGACGATGAAGAAAAAAGACGCCGTGCAGGAAAAGGAGGCAGAAGATTCACAGTGACGTGAGGTGAGGAGGAAGAGAAGGAGCACAGACCTGTTTCCATCCTCTCTCTCGTCTCTCTGTGTTTACTGAAGTGTAATCATGAATAATACACTTCCATATGTAACACGTTAGCAGGTTTCCTGCAGTAAGCTGCAGCTGGGCGTCTGCGTTCACTCAAACCTCAGTGTTCAGGTTAACCAAACATGTCTCTGCTCACACACACACACACACACACACACTGTTACATCCAACGATATCTGTAACAACACACGTGTGATTGAAGCACACACACACACACACATGCAGCACTGATGCTGTACACACTGTAGATGATTTGTACTCACACATGCATGTATGCAGTGAGATCATTGTGTGTCCTGTGTGTAAACAAATGTGTGAGAATCAGCTCAGACCTGAGGTGATGTGATGTGAGCGCTTTTCTTAGATTACATTCACTGAAACAAACATGCAGATAAAACCAGAGCACACTGAGGATAATATTTACATTTTTGTGTCTGATCCTGAGATCAATATCACAGCACAGAGTATCCACCAATACTTTCATCTGCTTTCTTTCAGATTCTTTCTTAAAATGAGTCCACATTCACTTCCTGATCCCTGCTGTTAGATTAGAACACAAACATCTACAAGTATCAGGGACCTTTGTCAGGGGAGAGGCGTTTGGAGATGCTGTGTGCTTTGTGGCTCCGCCCATTTCTGCTTGTCCCACAGGTGCCTCCAGTTCAGCAATCAAGGTGTGGACTTAATAAGCTGTGGAAGAGCTGAGCTGTGCTCGGTCTTCAGAGCCATGCTGTTAGGCTGTGAGACGCAGAGACACAGAGACACAGAGACGCAGAGACACTGAGACACTGAGACACTGAGACACAGAGACACGGAGCACCGTTTTCTCTGTGTTCAAACTTCTTTCTTACCTCGTTAGTAACTGTGTGTGTGTGTGTGTGTGTGATACTTTGTCCAGTGGAGTTAAGTTTGGTTTGGTGTCTTTCCCTTTTCTCTTGTTGGCCGATCGGCTACTTTTGGAGCAGCTGGCTTTAAGTTTATGATATGCTAATTCATTATAAATAAACTTTATATGCGGTTACATTCCAGCTTGTCTCTGCCTTTCTTCTTTTAAAACATCCCGAGGTTTTGTTTGTACATTGTTACATAACAGCTGTCACATGAAGTTAAAACACTCATCAGATTAAAAAAGAGAAAAAGACTAAATATGTAAAAAAAGAGTTGATTTAGGAGCCAAGACTCTACAGATGGTTTCTAAAACATCACACATATTAAATAAAATGTACCTAATGATCCATTTATTGTGTTCTGTGTTGAGGAGACAAATGATTTCAGTCTCACTTTCAGCCTCTAATCTAATCTAATCTCTCAGTGAAAGTTTGGAGACTTTTCCTCAAACCAGAATCACTGAGGCTGAGATTCCTCTCTGCACAAGATAAATACAAGAAAAAGAAAAAGTGAAATTACAAAGGGAATCCCGTCATTCTCAACCCCACCTACACCCAGCCCCCCGCCCCCCCCCCCCCCCCCGCCCGGGCGTGCTCGAGGTTATCAGTGCCGGGCCAGTGGAGTTGTTTCAGCCGTGGCATACGTCCCAAATACTTCAAAGACACACACACACACACACACACACACACACACACACACACACAGCCAAACAAATAATTAACAAAGTCAGTGAGATTAATTAAAGCAGCAGGGTTCAGACAGGGTTCAGCCTTCTGTGTGTGTGTGAGGGGGAATGGCTCTCCCCTGCTGGAGGGAAAACACTGCCTTTCATTGATATCCATCTTCATGTAAACAGCTGTGTGTGTGAGTGAGTGAGTGAGTGAATGAGTGAGTGAGTGAGTGAGTGAATGAGTGAGTGTTGCCGCCTTCACACAGTCAGTTAAAGGTGGGAAAATGTGCTCTTTTTTTTTAGAATCAAGGAAAATGTGTGTGTAAAAGTCGCTGTAATGTCTCTGCTCAAATATTCCAGATTACGTCTGTAAGATGATTTATTATGCAGCCACCTGTGTCCTCACCTGGATGTTGTGATGAGAGAGTGAGACAATCTGTCCCTGCGTTTGACATCATGTGACCCTGAAACTCACATCATTTTTTAACAATTCTTACTTCATTAATTAAGATTAAGATATTTAAATCTTAATAAACTGTAACTGTTTTTTAATCTTGACATTATTTTATTATGCAAACAAATGCAGAGTTGTTTTAATAACCTGAGACGGATCACGTTATGTTTTCATTAGCCTTTGACACCATTTAAGTTGTTAATGTTATTTCCATTTAATTTAGTTTTTAGTTTGATTTATTTTATTGTGATTTTTATTTTAATTCTAATGTACAGAACCTTCAGTTCACTGTGGTTGTTTTAAAGTTCTTTACAAATAAAGTTGGACTGGATTGAATCAGTAAAGCTTTATCTTATACAATTGCAAGCACTTCCTGTGACTTGGTTTGAGTTTTTTTTTACTTTCTTATTTTCAAACTCTTTGTTTGTTTGCTGCTTTGTTGACTGCTTTGGTCGTTGTGTGATCACAATATATATATTATATTATATAATATAATATTATTATTATATTATTATTATTGTGATGAAACCGTTTAAATGTGTCTGCATGTGCATAAAAAGCAGCAGAAGGTTGAGTTTCATGTGTCTGGCAGCTTGTTCCAGCTCTTCATTCAAACTGCAGACGCAGATTTTTGTCTTTATAATAAAGTTTAGAGGATGAGATGAAATGTTGGCTGCACAGCATGTCGTGCTTGTCGTGACGAGGCCACTGGTGCAGCATCAGGTGATGTTTTAATAGCAGCTCTCTTGCTGGTGGGGGTGCCTCTCCTCCCCTGTCCTCCCTGTCCCTCTGTCTCTCCCTTGTCCCTTGTCCTCCCCCCTCCTCTCTTTCAGCTCTGTGTTTTGGCAGCAGTGTTGCCCTGCATCACAAAGCCTGTACTCTCAGCTTGTCCCATTGTGTTGCGAACATCGAAGGTAATGATTAACACAAACACACGACAATGGCAGCAGCAGACATTCACATCACTGACCTGCACTGTGTGTGATTTGAGGTTCTCAGTTAAATGACACGAGGAAAATAAAACTTTTATTTCACGAGGTCTGAGTGTGTCAGAGTGTGTTCCTGCTTTATACAATAATCAAGCTCATGCTGTCTTTGTGTGTTGTGACGATGGATATCCAACTATTTTAGAATGTCAGCTGCACAACTGAGCCTTTAAGCTGCTTCCTGACCTGCAATGAATCAGAATCAGAATCAGAATGAACTTTATTGGAGGAATCTGACTCAGTTCTGCTTTGCTCTGTGGTTTCTGCAGACTCTGTTTCCTCACCGTGGACCCGCACAGGAAGTTCAGCACCGATGATGATCTTCTCCATCAAGAATCAAGTCTTTAAATGATCTCTTAGCATACTTAATCCTAATGTTAGATTGTTAGATTACCATCTGGTCTGACACTCACTATACATCCTTTCACTCAAACAGAGCTGATAAATGTGTGGATTATAGTTTATTTATTAATCTGAGAGACACAAGTACAGGACGTAAAGAGCTTCTCTTTGAATGAAGACGCTCTCTTGTCTCATTGACATGGGCTGAACAGTCTGGATTTAAATGTGAGCAGGACCTGATGTTTCTGTAATGTGTCCCTGCTGTGAAGTCGACTAATGAGCGACCCGCCACGCCTCACACATTCCTGCTGACCTTTAATCTACCTCACTTTCCCTCCACACACACACACACACACACACACACTTTAGTTCACCTCAGCCCTACGATTATCATTTACCCCAAAATCAAGCCTCTCTCCTCCTCCAGTCCTTTATCAGCTGTCAGGCACCAACCAGCCTCGGTATTCTCCATTAGCATTAACATCAGTATGCAACAGGCTATCAGTGCTATCTGGACCTGAGGGCATCCACCATATCACTGATGTCATCAGATAAAGAGGTGGGACTCAGGGTCTGGACCTGGTCAACAGAAGGACGGGTCGGGGGTCTCGAGTTCAGGTCTTTTGATTTCATCAGCAAAGAATTTAAGATTTAGAAAAAGAAAACGAAGGAACTTAACTTTAGTGCAAAACTATAAACTTTAACTAACTATACAAGTGCAGCTGCTGATGGTGAATGTTTGAATATGAATGACAGTTGATGCACTTTCACACGATATGAGACAGTTTTCATGACATTAATATGAATTATTTCAAACTAAGACTTTTAAAATACAGAATACAGAAGAAATGGTTTTGTGCTGCAGTTTAATAAAAATGAATATTTTAAAGAAGTTCATGAACACAGGAAGACTCAGAATATCACAGTCTTGTATAAAATAACCTGAAAGTGATTCTTGAGTAAAACTAAAAGTATGCTACCAGACAATGACTTCAGTAGAAGTGAAGTCACTTTATTTATAATGTTACTTAAGTAAAAGTCATCAGTCATTATCATCACTTAAGTCATTTTCTGATATAAAAATGGACTTAAGTTTCAGAAGTAAAAGTACAGAGCCACGGTGGCTCAGTGGTAGGGCCGGGTGTCTTTCAACTGGAAGGTTGTGGCTTGTAAGTGGAAAGGGAACTTGGCTTGGTTGCTGGTTCAAGTCCCCACCAAAGTCAAAGGGCAAGTCAGTGAACGAGGACGAGTTCAATACAGAGAAAGAATTTCCCTAAGGGATTAATAAAGTAGAATACAATAAATAAATAAAGACTTTGGCAGATAATGTTTACACTAAATAAAAGGTTGTGTTGTTGGGTGTGTGTGTGTGTGTGTGTGTGTGTGTAGACAGATTCTAATGTCAGATACTTGTGTTTAGGGAGGGGACAGCGGTGTTAATGTTATTGCACCTTGTTGTTGTGCTAATGAGAGCCAGGTGAGACTGTATTGACTTCACTTGCGTCTGTCTCTCTGTCTCTCTGTCTGTCTGTCTGTCTCACACACACACACACACACGCGCATGCATGCACGCACACACACGATGATTTTCTGACACAATTCAGTGAAACATGAAATTAATGATTCGTGGATCATGTGCTCATCAGCGCTGCTGCAGTCAAACAGGAGTCACTCTCTCACACACACACACACAGGTATGACACAAACACAGTGGCAGCAGCAGCAGCAGCAGCAGCAGCAGCAGCGGCTGACGTTAACACAGCTCTTATCTACTTTATGACTTCCACTCTGCCCACTTTATTTGTGTACTTTGACTTTCCCTGTAAAGCTCGTGTCTGACCCCAAGTAGTGCCGCGTGGTGTCAAAGGTCAAATCTGGAAGTTATTTCCACACATAAATTTTCGGCAGAGAACTGCAGCCACGTGAGGAGTCTGCTCTGACCCGCAGATAAAAGTCAGCCGAGTGTGCAAACTCCGTCTTCTGCCTCGGTTTGTGATTGAGTTTGAACGTTGGCGCGTGCGGAGCTTTTTAGTCAAACATTTCTCAGAGCATCCTGGAGGTTTGATTCCCTCTTGTAAAGCAGGTATCATGTAACCGTGTTTGAAAGCCATCGCGTACCTTTGTATCCTGTTATTGCCCCCGACACTTCCTGTCGCTGCTCATAATAAAAAAATGATCCGGGCAGAAGCAAAACAACAGATTCTTCCAGGGCTTGAAATGAGATTTATTGTAAATTGAATTGTGAACTTATTGTGAAAAGGTAAAAAAGACAAATGCTGTACTTCAGCCAACCATGTTTCCAAACAACACCTTTGTTTATTCTTTATCCAAAAAGACGAAGTGCCGACGATTTCAGCTGAAATTAGCTATGATTTCAAAATGGAAAAGTGTTTGTGGATTTTGGTCATTTCACAGTTCAGAATGAGACTTGAATCCTGAGCGGTGCACGTTATCAGAGACTGATGTGACGTGATAATCATCTCAGCCTTGTTTGTGCCGTCAGAGGTCGCTCGGCACAGGTCGCTCGGCACAGGTCGCTCCGTTTCGTCCAAACCAAAGTGGGAAAACATTTCTTTATGAATATCAACTTTGTGGCACAAGGCACCGTGATCTTGAAACAGTGACCTGTTGTGTGAAATACCAGTGTGTGTGTGTGTGTGTGTGTGTGTGTACTACTGGTGTGCATTCACTTTTTCCTGCACTGGGAGCGATGGCCTCTATACAGTGTATTTTTCTATGTACAGAAATAACTTGGCTGCAGAGACACAATTATCCACAGTCAGAGGACAATTGTCCATTCAGGAGCCTCGACAGAGATTACCTGTGTAATGCTGCTGCTGCTGCTGCTGCTGCTGCTGCTGCTGAATCACTCAATGCTTCACTGTTCTGCCTCTGGAGGAGAATAATTAATTTTTCCCTTTATATGTTTATTGCCTCCGGATTGTATTGGATTGAGTAACTGTGCCTTAACAAAGTCCAGGTATTACAGGAAAAATCCAGGGTTTTTGGAGTGGTTCTTCTCCATCGTCAGTGACTTACGTACGACTACGATTACACAGGCTTAATAAAACATGGCTGCCAGGCGGGGATTACATAATAAAAGCCTGTAGCCACACACACATAAACATCTATGTCAGCTTAATCTTAATCTTGCTATCTGAAACACTTTTTCCACTGCACCAAAGTACATGGAGAAAATCTGCAATGTTACATCATGGTACACAGGAGTGTGTTGATCCGTTAGAAAGTGAAAATGTGTTGTTTTAATTTGAATTTGATGTTTAAAATTGTGTTCACTTATACTGGTGTAGACTTTAGTAGTCAGAACACTTTGTAATGTGGCTAAAAACACTTATCAAAGTGAGAACAGTCTTGTATAAAGTACCTTAAAGTGATATTTGAGTAAAAGTTCAAGTATGTTACCAGAAAATGACTTTGGTAGAAGTTGAAGTCACTTTTTTATAATAATTACTTCAGTAAAAGTTAAAGTATATGACATTTACTCCAAGATAATTAGACAAAATGTAGTGGAGTAAAAGTAAAAGTTGCTCGAAATATACCAATCAGAGTAAAGTACAGATATATGAATTAGACTGAGATGCAGTGGTGATGGTGTTAAGTGTGACCTGGATTTACTGTGAGTGTCATTCCATCTTCTTTTCCCAGTGGTTTGTTTCTGTGAAGTCGTTTCACATGAAGGGCAACATCATGAAGCTCAAGGTGTTAAGCTGATAAAACGGAGCTGATCTTGATTCTGTGCCGCAGCTAATGGGATTACGAGCTTCTGTTCTTTTTTTTTACTGATGCAATTAAAACATGGAGCCAATTCACACGCATTCACTCACTAAAAGCAACTTAATTGAATGCGTCTTCTTAAAGAGAACACAATGCCCCTGTTTGCGGAGAGGACAATTACCCCCCCATCCCCACCCCCCGCAATAAATGATAAGTCGTCATAAACATGTGTTATAATAACGTGATCGATGGTTGATTAGGCACACGTCTCTCTCTGTGGGGGGAGACCATTAAAAAAGTGATGTTTTCTTACTACAGACACAGAAATGGACTGACTGTAGGAACAAGTTGAGCGCGGCGCTGTGCACTGTGGAGTGGAGGAAGAGGCAGGGGGTCTTGGGTTTTATGTGCCACAGAGGTGGGGGTGTTTTGTGTGGGGGTAACAGAAGCGCAGCCCTCCCTTTCTCTCCCTCTCCCTCTCTCTCTCTCTCTCTCCCTATCCTCCCTCCTCCTCCTCCTCCTCCTTCTCCCCTGGCCGCTCACAGACCATTGTTGTGACTGCCGTGCGCAGAGCCGCGCAGTGCTGTGCAGAGCTGGTGTGTGAAGGACGCAGTTCTCTCTCTGCTGTGGACAGACAACGGACGCAGGAGGCTGAGCTGCACACACACGAGCAGCGGAGCTCAGATCTCAGCGGGATAAACTCACAGAAGCGCTGCGTAAAACACGCGTAAAGACTCTTATTATCCAAGACGGTACAACTGTGGAACGCTGAACTATTGCCACGTTTAATCACCCTATCAGGCTCTTTCATTCATTCTCTCGCCATCGGATCTTTTTTTTTTTCTCCAAAGGCGAGAAAGGGCAGTTTGTTGTTTTTTACACGCGTAAAATCCAACCTTCTCTCGCTCTTTTTGTGGCTTTCTTTCCCTCCATGGATTTAGCTCTCTGAGAAAGCAGGCTGCACTGGACTTTGCCCCGGAGATCCCAGCTCCTTCCGCCGGTCAGCAGGAGAGCCAGCTGTCGTTCACGTCTCACGGGGCTGCTGTTTTTGATGGATTTATAAACCGGATTCAAGACCGGGTTTTTGGAAAAAAAAGGAATAGTACTGGAGCTCCAAATGAGGATTTCAGTGTTCGCGCGTATCGACCGGGACATGGAGTGACTTCCCCTGGTGCCAGGCATCACGGCCAAGACAGACGGGGAAGAAAAGGTGGGTGAAAACAGACTGGGACAGCTGAGGATTCTTGGAGAGTTGTTTCATTCATTTGCAGCGGGGCATGGCGCAGCGTGCACGGGTTAGACTGCAACTAGAACAACTTCATATATTTGCTGTTAGGGTGAAGTTTCTCTATCTTTTAATGTATTTAATATAAAAGAAGAAACATTTATTAAAGTAGGACATGAGGAGATCATCCACTGTGTGCAGGAAAACTGTAAATAAATCCACAGATAAATCAAAGTTAAGTCAGTTCACATGTGCGACGCGAAGTTGTTGTGTTTTGTAACTCGGAGCCAAACACGTCAGTCCCTCATTAGACATTGAACCTTCCACAACGCGGAGTTTGAACTTTGTCAAAGCGCATTTAAAGTGATACATTTAAATGTGTTATCTGCGCATCACATGCAGCTGATAAAACATGCGCAATGACAGACAGGTTCATGACAGACAGGTTCATGGAATAATGTGCAGCATTAAGGGCTGAGTCTCTCCTCTCGCGCAGTGGCACGTGCTCTTTACTGATCGATTTGATTGACAGACGGTGGGCACACGTGTGAACTCAGTGCAAGTGAATTCACTGTAACTTTATGACACATGAATAGTGACAGGTCTAACTTTAGCAGCCTGCTGGGAGAGGCTGTTTGAGGTGAATGGAGCATATTATTGGCTGTTTTATGTGACAGAAATATGACGCAGAATGCATTTAAAATCAAAACTCCACGCGCAGCCGCTTGTTTTATTCGGTACAACACAGAAGAATGAGTGTTTTTGGCTCCAGCTGAACACAGGAGAGTGAAGAGTGCCGTGCAGGCAGCGTGCCAGCGGAATTAGCAGCAGTAGGAGAAAAAAAGTTTTTCCAGCCCTTAATTGAGAGAGAATACGTTTCATTGAGCAAGATTATGCTTGAAACGGCGTGTGTGTGTGTGTGTGTGTGTGGGCGCGGCCCGCATCCATGGAGCGCACGCACCAGGGTCTGGCGCCTGTGCGCATTTGGCCCCGACTCAGTGCAGCACAAAAATGTAACTGTATTATTTCTGCAGTGTTGTTGCAGTTTGACTGCAGGCGTCTGTGCAGACAGCACTTAACTGTGACTGTAAAAACACAAGTCGTAAATCTATTTTAATAAAAGAGCAGATTAATATTGAAGCATTCAGAGGCGGATTCTGGACACTTTTACTCACTCTGATGAGAAGAGATAATCACACACTTTCATCACTTCACAATATCTGAGAGTAAATAATGATTATGTTGATTAACCATTATGTTTTTAAAGAATCAAGTTCATGCAGGAGCTTTTCATTTGTCAATGGATTGACCTGCATTTTTAAGGACAATTCTACTGTTATTAATGTTATTGATGTTAATAAATCAGCAACTTAACTCATGGATCTCATGAATTGTGTCACTTTTGCTCTCTAAAGGTAAATTGAAGTGACAGGATGGCACACTGTGTGCATTATGGTCTTGGTTTTTGCTCCAGTCAACATTCCCCTCTCACTTTATTGTTGTATTTCCACCTCCTGCCCCAAACGCCCCCTGAAGTCCCCATCAGCTGCCAGTCGAATCTCTGCCGCTCCTTCAGATTCTGTAGCTTCCTGGCAAGTTTCAAGTGTTTTCCTAGCGAGGGCCCATTATCCCGGGGCAGACTGAGCGCCATCCATTGACAAACAACAGGCGGTAACAGCCTTGCTCCTTATTCATGACGCAGGAGGGCCTGGACAATGTAAGGTCGACGGGACAGTTAGCAGGACATCTGGTTAAGAATACAGCTGCTCACGGCCTTTAACCATCACGTCTGTGTTTGTACCTTCAGCTGAGTCTGAGGTCCTTGAAGAATGAAGTTTTTTGAGGCATCATGTTTTGTTTTTCCCCTCCACAGGATCAGGATTGAGAGAGTTTGTGGGTTTCTGAGATTGCCAATGCAAGGGTCGGGAGTGTGAGGCCAAATCAGGCTTCCAGCGTGTGTTTCTACCTTTTCTACACGTGTCACATCCGGGCAATGGCGAGGGTCTGCACGTTCTGCGTTCTCCTGCTCTGCTTGATGGACACGGTGTCGGCGAGGGCCATCGATGAAAGAAGAACTAAAGGTAAGGAGTGAAGTGTCTGAGTCTCTGTGTCCACTTTCACTGTTTACATTAGTTTTATTTTCATGGCCTTGACCCCAGAGGAAGTCCAGGGGACAGGGGGACAGAAGACAGAGAGGCTGTTGCCATGTCTTGGAAGGAAAGGAGTGAAGGAGGAGAAAAAAAGGGCCCTCAGTGTTTTTTAATGCTGTAAACTGTGCTACCTGATCCAACCGAGGCCCTGAGGCTCGGAAGTGTAAATCTGCTTTGCTGCGTGCCAGCTGTGGAGGATGAAGGAGGGGGGAGGGGGGGGGGGGCAGGAGCTCACTGATGCTTTACCAAAAGAATCCACTTTCCCTTCAAAGTACTTGATTACATCGCAGGTCAAAACATTCTAAAAATAATTACAATTTTCAGGAGCCATAAATCACCGTGAATCAAATGAACAGTTAAAGCATTTTTGTTGCGACGTGTGGAGACCGACGTGAGGCCCAGAGGCGCCGAGCACAGAAGCTGCCTCTCTTCATCCTCGGTGGCCCGGCTTTGTAGCGCGGGACCAGCTGGGACTTGCTGTTCAGACGACAACATGCACAAAACTCTTCTGAGGTTATTTTACACACGAGTGAAGATGATCTGCTGCTCATATCATCTCAGGTGTCGTTCTTCAAAGTTAAAGCGATGGCATCCTTCTTACATCATCGTTCTCACGTCATGTTTATGATTTATTTCTACATTTAATCCCCTTTTATGTTTTATGTCCCATCTGATGATGAACCACCAAATATAACGCTGCTGCTAAATATAGGCTTTTTCAATTTGAGAAACATGTCGTTTGTTGAGATTATAAAACTCAGATTATAGCTTTTTTTTACTTCTGCTGCTCCAGCGTCCACACAAATGTGCTTCTTAGTTAATGAATCAACAAAGAGGAGCCAGCTTTGAACATGAAGAAGAAGAAGAAGAGGAAGAATGTCATTGTTTGCTTTACTCTGTGCACAGATCATCTGGCTCGGTGTTTTTCAGGAATGCTTTTGCTGATGAGGCAGAAAGTTCAGCTTCGGCTTCATGAACGTTGTAAAAATGACTTTCAGCATTCGATAAGTGAATGAAATCATCTCTGGTACAGTTGGTGTATTTTTATACACCTTTATCAGAACTTTACAGGTTTAACATATTATATTGAAGCATAGTGTAGCATTACAGTGTGTTATAAATCAGTTATTAATTGGATTTCTACATGATTAATTCTGGATTTTTAATGTGGAGGGAATGTAAATAATGATACGTGAGGATGGTAAAAACAGACTGACAAACAGATGACATGTTAGTGATCCGTGCTGCTGTAAGAACCTGGCTCAGAGCTCCCATGCCTCTCTGGACGCGGTGAAACTGCACCCGTTGAGCATGTTTGTGTTGTGTTGTGTTTCACACTCTGCCACAAGTTCAACTCTGGGGCAGCGTCCACGTCCACGTCAACGTCATTAGCATGGCCTGAAAAATGTAAATTGTGATTTATGACGGATGATTTACCGCGTACAAATGTACAGCTGTGTGGATTCTGAATGTGAAGCCAGATTTTTGTCGCTTTAAACAATAACCGTTTTTGATTTTCCATGAATGAGGCTGAAGATTAGTATTTGTTTTCTGGAACCACCACCTCCACGTGGACGCGGGGTGAGTGCGGGGTGGGGGGGTAGCTCTTCATTTGAACAAGGGAACAGATTGCCTTTTCACTCTGCACTCGCAGGAGGCAATCAGACAGAAAATTGCCCTGGAAAATTGCTCGTTCTGAGTGACTGAGCAGTCAGGTCCCCGGCCAGGGCGCACATATGCTCCAACAAGTGAGTGGGCAAGCACATTAATGGAGGGGGGGGGGGGGGCACTGGGGCCACTGAATGGACGGCACTGTGGCTGACGGTGATGCAATAGTAGCTGTGTTATCTGGGCTTTCTATCACCGCGGCCTGCTCGTGTTAAATGACACCGGTTGTTGAGGAACACGGTGTTCTGTTGCCGAACCTTTCAGAGGTAAACGGAGACCAGAGCATATGTTTTGACAGTTTTCTTTCTTGTTCAGCTGTGAAGTCAATAACTGTTATTATCAAGAAAGGGCAACAGGAACAGTTGGTTAGCAAAAGTTGACAACAGGAATCCTGAAATTAAAATCACTTCATCGTCTTCTTCTCCATCTCCAGATTTCCGCGTCTCCAGGCCTCTGATGGTACCAGGTTACCCAGAAAACACCACGGTGGTGGTGGGCGGGCAGGCAAAGCTGCTGTGTAAAGTCCACAAGCCGGCGTCCACTAAGGTGCAGTGGCTGAAGAGAGAGGCCAGCACCCCAGGACAGAGCCAGGGGGAACCTCCTCTTCTCAGGCCTCTCACGGTGAGAAGATGCTCCACAGTAATTGTGTTGTTGTTAGTAATTTATTATGAAATGAAAACAATGCTGATGTCCTCCGTGCAGGTCCTGCAGAGCAACGCCTCCAAGGTTTACACCCTGCATCTGTCCAACATCACTGTAGAGGATGAAGGAGAGTACATCTGCATGGCTGAGAGCGTCCACGCAGGACAGACAGTGCAGGCCATGCAGTCAGCGTGGTTGGACGTCCTGTCTGGTGAGACACACTCATATCTCTCTAGTCTAGTCTCTGAACTTTCATGATCCAAACTGGAGGTCTGTTTGACTTTTGCCAACAATGAAACCATTTGTCTTTTCTAAACTCGGCATGTCTCTTCCACAGGTGCCATCATTTCCCAAACTGTGGACCTCACTGCTGCTGACGTCCCCCCAGGTGAGTGTCTTAAAATAATGTTTCAGTTGAGAAAAGGCTCTCGCAACAATACACTTGTCCTCCAATCATGAAGTGAGAACATACTGCAGAACTCCGTTAGATTTAACTCAAACATTTTGGTAAAAACTCAATGTCTCCGTCTCCAATGAACTCCTTTGCTCACTTAGATCTCCAGTGAACCTTCACCGCCCCTCACATTTACTCTCCGTCCACTGTCAAGTTGCGACGTGTTCATTAGCTTTAGTTTCTCTTCCATCGTGTTTCTTTTCTTCTTCTTTTTTATAGTCAGTTTGTGGCGTTAGCTTGATCACTCACAATAATCCACCCAGGGACAAAAAGATGTAGAGGAGGGGGTTTGTGTGGAGGAGGGTTGGGTCAGTCAGGCCTCCACGTCTCCATGGTAACTTCATTGTGTGTGTGTGTGTGGGGATGGGAGATAATGGGGTTGTGGAGTTGAAGGTCATAGTTGAGACTTGGCTTTTGTCTGCATGGTGATTTATGCAAACATGGGTCAACAAAAGGGTTTTAAAAGTGTGTTGATGATATCATCTCACAGATGTTCTTGAGGAGCTGAGCGAGGACACGACCGAGCACCTTCTCCTCGAGCCGGGCAACATGCTGAAGCTGCGCTGCGACATGAGCGCGCGGCCAGGCATGGCAGTCAACTGGTACAAGGAGGGAGTGCGTGTTCTGCCCACGCCCCGGATCCAGATCCGCGGCATCATCATGGAGATCACGGACGTCACATATGAGGATTCAGGCGTTTATGTTTGTGTTCTCCGCGGGAGCAAAGAACCCGTGAGGAACTTCACCATCACTGTGACGGGTAAACACACCAAGGACATTCATTTCATCAAGAAAATCATGTCAGTGTTGGCTTTATTCACTGATGATTTAAAACTTTATTTCTCATGTGTCCAGACTCGTTAGGGTCAGGAGACGACGACGAGGACAACGGTTTGGAGGACTCGTCGGCTGAGATCGAGAATGACCAGGTCTACTTCTCCAGAGGTGTGTTGCTTGTTCTGCTCGTTCGTTGTAATCCTCCACGTTGTCGTGCAGGTTTCATGTGACCATTCTGATGTTCGTCCTCTCAGGTCCCTATTGGACTCACACCCAGCGCATGGAGAAGAAGCTCTACGCTGTCCCCGCAGGCAACACGGTGAAGTTCCGCTGTCCGGCCATGGGCAGCCCCATGCCAAACATTCGCTGGCTGAAAAATGGACGTGAATTCAGAGGAGAGCATCGCATTGGCGGAATAAAGGTAGGAGAAGTAGCAGAGTGGAATGATGAGTGTTTTGTTCTTCATCACATTATCCTGATAATAATAACACACTCCTTTGTTGTTGTCGGGCAGCTAAGGCACCAGCACTGGAGCCTGGTGATGGAGAGCGTGGTTCCTTCAGACAGAGGAAACTACACCTGCATGGTGGAGAACAAATATGGATCCATCTCTCACAGCTACGTCCTCGATGTTCTCGGTAAGACATGATGAATATAAGCTGCACAGATGCAGGATGTGGACTTACCTGACCTGACACAAGGGTTCAAAGAGGACAGCGGCTTATTTGTTCATTTGTTCACCGTCTGTCCACCACGGGGTCATTGCTGTCCTCATTGTTGGGGGGAGGGGTGGAGGGAGAGGACTAACGAGGCAACTAACAAGATCAGAGAGCAAGAGTCACTGCGGATCAAAGTGGTTTTGGCAAACCAGCTGACAAAGAGCCACACTAATGGAACCAATTTCCATCCCAAAATGACATTGCAGCCTTTTTGCCACAGTGACAGCTGCTGGATCATTTTTAGACATGTGCTGTTAAATGGACAAATATCTGACTTCTTCAGCTGCAGAGGAGCACGATTCAAGTGGAGCCCATAAAGTCTTGTGCTTACACAGACTCCTGGTGTGAGACTATCTAAGTCTAAGACTATCATTTATCATTATTTCCTGTTTTCTTGTTTCAGAGCGCTCCCCTCACAGGCCCATCCTACAGGCTGGTCTACCGGCCAACACTACAGCCGTGGTGGGCAGTGACGTCCAGTTCCACTGTAAGGTCTACAGCGACGCCCAGCCTCACATTCAGTGGCTCAAACACATCGAGAGAAACGGCAGCCGCTACGGTCCAGACGGGACGCCTTACGTTCAGGTCCTCAAGGTGGGTGACGTCTAACAGACGGTTGGTTTACGACTCGGTTTCTGATTTCCTGACATGTATACTCATGTTTTATGTCACTTTCCACATTGTTGCTGCACAGACTGGCAGTCTGAACATGTCAGAAGTGGAGGTGCTCTACCTGTCCAAAGTTACCATGGAGGACACCGGAGAATACACCTGTCTGGCTGGAAATTCCATTGGTTTTGCTCACCAGTCTGCCTGGCTCACCGTCCTCTCAGGTAAAATACACCGACCACTGACGGATACATGCTTACAGTGCTGGAAAGATGTGTCTCTAATGTTTTTAAAAAAAAAATACGACCTACAGAGGAGGAAGCAGCAGACGCTTTGGACACGATGGAGACCAAGTACACCGACATCATCATCTATGCATGTGGCTTCCTGGCTCTGATCATGGCCATCGTCATTGTGGTGTTGTGTCGAATGCAGGTCCAACCCAGGAGGGAGCCGTTTGATGCTCTTCCTGTCCAGAAGCTCTCCAAGTTCCCTCTCCGCAGACAGGTACAAACAACACTGTGAAACGAAATCATTCTTTTTTCATGGACGCTTTGGCTCAGCAAAAGTATTTATATCTGTTCCAAATATTTCAATTAAACGACATTCTCCCTCTCTGCCTCTCCTCTCTTCAGTATTCAGTGGAGTCAAACTCATCAGGGAAATCCAGTGCGTCTCTGATGAGAGTCGCCCGCCTGTCGTCCAGCTGCTCTCCCATGTTGGCTGGAGTCATGGAGATCGAGTTGCCCTATGACCCAGACTGGGAATTCCCAAGAGACAAGTAAGTTCATCTAAAAAGTAGAATATTCCTGAAATCACGTCGACTGGACTAACTTTAGTTCAGTTGAAGATATTTCTTAATTCGATGTCTAAACAACGTAACGATGCTGAAAACTACTCTTACATTTGAATTCATCATGAAGGCGATGAGGTTTTGAACTGTTGCATTTACAAAAAGCTTTTGCCTCCTAAGAAGAGACAGAGGGAAAACAGTCTCCAAGTTTAGTTTAGTTTGGCTGCCAGAATCCTGACTTATTTAAACATGTGAGCTCCCGCATCATGTGGGGACATAAAAAGAAACAAGTCCACAGCCTATTTTTGGCTCTTCCCAACCCATGTTTTAAGAACCCATAGCCTAAAATTATGGATTTGTTCAGTTTTCATTTGGACATACTTATTTTCACTCACTCTCAATCTTTCTCTCCCCTAGTTTGACTTTGGGCAAACCTCTAGGAGAAGGCTGCTTCGGCCAGGTGGTCAGAGCTGAGGCCTACGGCATCAAGGACTGTCTAGACCAGGCCACCACTGTGGCGGTGAAGATGCTCAAAGGTACGACATGAAAGCGTTGATATGTGAGGTCGTTGCTGGTGTCGGTGACAAAGACACGCTCGTCTAAATAAGCATGTTTTGGTTTTTTTGTCCCTCAGACGACGCCACAGACAAAGATCTGGCCGATCTCATCTCAGAGATGGAGCTGATGAAGGTGATGGACAAACACAAGAATATCATCAACCTGCTGGGCGTCTGCACACAAGATGGTGAGCTTTGAAATGAGCAGCGTTCTTGTTTCTCTGTGTTCTCTTCTCTGCCGGCATGTGATCCGTCTGCTTTTGTTCGAACATCCTTTCTCTTGTTATTACAAAATCCACCAAATTAGCCTTTTAGTCTGTTTCAACTGTGGTGGTCCTGAGTCACGAGACTCCCCCAACAATAGAAACAACCCCGTGCTTCATGTTGCTTGTTTCCCCCTCAGGCCCTTTATATGTGCTGGTGGAGTTTGCCTCCAAAGGCAGTCTGAGGGAATACCTGCGGGCCCGGCGACCCCCAGGCATGGACTACACCTTTGATGTGACCAAGGTACCTGAGGAGCAGCTCACCTTCAAAGACCTCCTGTCCTGTGCCTACCAGGTGGCCAGAGGGATGGAGTACCTGGCTTCTAAAAGGGTAAGTTCCCTCCTCCTATACTGTAGTTTGCTTTAACCCTGTGGGAATATTTATGTATTGGCTCTCATAAAATTTAAAGTAGCCGTGTCCCTGGGACAGGAAATGAAACTGTTTTGGTTTTGACTTGAAAAGTAAAGACGAATCCCAGCGTTGGACGGTAGCTCTAGTTCTTCTTCCTCGCCGTCCTCTGTCCCTTTCGTTCTTTTCTTCCCGTTCCCACCCCCCCGTGTTTCAGTCCCTTTCATTTTCCCAGCATGCACTGTGTTTGTGTGCTTGGTCTTTGTCTGCCAGCCGCTGTCTCAGACAAGCATTCCCAAACAGAGCGCGGCTGCAGCTCCAGCGCTGTTTACTCTCCTCCATCCATCTGTCCGTCCCTCCATTGCCAGGCTTTGTCCTTTTTAGCACGGCCATAAATCTGTTAGCAAACAGGCAGCCGAGTCGTCGTTTGGGTGTAGGCATCAGGTTTCTGGCTCGACGGCCTCCTAAGAATGCAGGAGCTTGAAACTAACCCTCCATTATGGGGAGACCCGCAAACCAAGGCTGGTTCATTTGACACCACCCCGCAAGTCCCACATCTATTTCGAATGAAAACCAAAATAAACTTAATGACATCCATTCAATGTGGGCAAACAGTGTCTTTCTCCCCCCCCCCCACCCTCCCCCCTCCCTCCCCCCTCCCACGGTTGTTTTTTCTTCAAATCCTGGGGTTTCTATATATAAAGACATTTAAATGATGTTGCCGTCACTAAACTTAAACAGTGTGCTGTGTGTCAAACTTCTCTTTTAAAGTATTTTATGCAGATAATTTCTACCTTTGCTGCATAAATGTTTGTACAGTATTTAGCTGTTTTTTGAAGGCAGGACCATTTAAACGTGATGCTAATCTTCTATTCCGCAGACGCAGTCGTTATCATTCTTACAATCTCTCACTTCTCTCTCTCTCTGCAGTGCATACACAGAGACTTGGCGGCCAGAAATGTCCTTGTGACCGAGGACAATGTGATGAAGATTGCCGACTTTGGCCTGGCCAGAGGAGTCCACCAGATCGACTACTACAAGAAAACCACCAACGTAAATAACCTTTTCAAGAGCCATACTCTCAAGAATGACTTTCCAGTGGAGACTTGTGTTTTCCAGGAGTTAATGAATGGGGTAGAGTGCAGCCAAATTGCCGCTCTCCCCTTACTTTTCCACAGCGCTGTCGTCCTGTAGCAAGTTTCAGAGGGAAAATATTTTCCTGATTGACTTGATCCAGTCGCTTTCTTAAAATACATCTGCCCTCAAAAAAGGGGATTAGAAGAATAACTCCATTCAGGTGCAGCTAGTAGAAGATCGGATGTTGCTTCTGACGTCTGACGTTGTTAAACGGCCCCTCAGGGATGAAAAAAATCATCAAGAACACAATATTTGGATTGCGAAAAGGTTAAATTATATGCTGGATTAGAAAAACCACTCGTAAACATGTCTGCTTCCCAGTCAGGTTCCTCCTCCATAGCTTTAATACTCCTCAGCACAGATGTCTGATGTTTCCCTCTGATTGGCAGCAGGCTTAATGGGATTTAATTAGTAAAAGGGAAGACAATAATGGAGGGGGGAGGAGGAGGAGGAGGGGGGGAGGGTTGTGAGGAAGAAACAAAAGGGCAGGAGGAGACACGGGTTAAGAATGTGGTTATAGACACGTTTACAGTGAGATATGAAAAAGAAAAGTAACATTTCCATGTGCGCTCTGCAGGGACGTCTGCCGGTGAAGTGGATGGCACCAGAAGCCTTGTTTGACAGAGTCTACACACACCAGAGCGACGTGTAAGTTCAAACTCTCTGCACAATGACACCTTTGAAACAAACGCCATTTCTGTCTGCCGGGGCTAAAATCCCTTCCGTCCGTCCTCAGGTGGTCATTTGGCGTCTTGATGTGGGAGATCTTCACGTTGGGCGGCTCACCGTACCCCGGCATCCCCGTCGAAGAACTCTTCAAGCTGCTGAAGGAAGGACATCGAATGGACAAACCCTCCAACTGCACACATGAACTGTAAGCAGGCACCAATGAAGTCAGAGCTTATGTCAAACTGTTCATTTGTGTGGCAAACGGGCATTTTGTCTATTAAATAACGAGCATTTGTGTCATTATTGATAATGCGGTGTAGAAATAACACTTGTGTGTTTTCCTCTGCAGCTACATGATGATGCGTGAGTGCTGGCACGCTGTTCCCACCCAGAGACCGACCTTCAAGCAGCTGGTCGAGGAGCTGGACAAAGTGCTGTTGTCCATCTCTGATGAGGTGAGCGCTCACAGATATGTACACACACACACACACACACACACACACACTTCTGTTGTCCAGATGTCTTCACTGAACACGAGCACATTTACAAATGTTCACCAGCTCTCAGACTTGTGTCTCCGACACAAAGGCATGGACACTTTATCTAACTCGTGAATCTCCTCTCTTGACTCCGCCCCTCTCAGTACTTGGACCTGTCGACGCCCTTCGAGCAGTACTCGCCGTCCTGCGAGGATACGTCCAGCTCCTGCTCCTCCGACAACGACTCCGTGTTCACCCACGACGCTCTGTCGACGGACCCGTGTCTCCTGGGCTACCAGGACGTCCTCTCCCGGACAGACGTGAAGACGGCGCTCCGATAGACGTGCAGCTCCTGCCGTGTGCACCCAGGAACACACTGGTGGCCACACTGGACGTCCACAGCAGCATTTTCTCATTTTAAGTTAAGGCTTTTCTCCTTTTACTTTGGACCTCCATTTTGGCACCAGACAAAAGCCCTTAGATAAAGGTGGGCATCTGTTACACACACACACACACACACACACACACACGTGCACGTGGAGCACTGAAGCCTGTGAAGCTTCATGACTTGTTCTGGAGTTCTGTAGGAAAACTGTTTAGAAGAATGAGCAGAAGAAAAAGACGACAAACACAACGTGGTACTTTGGACTATCAGCTCTGGCACTGTTCCCGAGAACAGCTGTAAAGTTGGAAAAAAAAACTGTGGCACTAAAAACCCAACGGAAGAGGCCGTGGTACTCACAACAGCTTCATATGCTTTCTATGGTCAGTTCTCCTTCAGCGAGGAACTCTTCACACAAACTCAGCCCAAAAACCAGGGCACCAAAAACCCTGCGTGAAAAAGAGACATTAAAAAAAAAAAAAAAAAAAAAAAAGATTTATTTTGCTATGATAAAAAAAGAACTGATTGTTAAATATAAATCTCTCTATATAAGATTATTTTACTTTTGTGTTGCTTATTTAAAAAAGAAAAGCGGTCTTAAATCTCAGGATCTCTCGTGCTAAGAAGTTGCTGCAGCATCGGCAACAAAGTGCCTGAAGTTATAATTTCCTGTGAATATATTTGAATATTAAAACTATTGTATGTACATATCAGCAACAGATAGATGATTTGCCTTTTTATAAATTATTGTGAATGACACAAAAATGAAGGTTACTGGAGGCAAAAAGACGAGGAGAGGAGTTTTTTTTTTACGTGCCAAACGTCTCATTCCAAAAACACTGCCACGGTCCATTCAGCTGATGTGAAGCATTTTCTCATCACTGTCTATAAACAGCGGGTATCGTGATTGTTTGCTTATTTTTCCACTGACAACTTAAGCCTCAGATATTTGTGGGGAAAAAGAAAGAAAGAAAATATGGATCAACTTCAGCTTTTTTTTTGGAATGAAACAGTCGTAATTTGTGGGCAAAAAATCCCAGAGGGGGCGCGGCTCAGTTATTGTTGTTGTTGTTGTCTGAAGAAAATCACAAATTTACATTTAAATTGGGGGGGGGTTGCACAGCTTCTCAAAAAGTTGCTGACATGTTTGAAATGCGGTTTCACTCGGTCTCCAAACCCCCCCCCCCCCCGAGGTCCTCAGACGTTCTCATCTCTGACACAGCATCTTGTGGTTTTCCTCCCAACAACAACAACAACAACAACAACAATAACAACAACAACAATAACAGCCGCCGCCGCTGTACTCGGCCTCTGCCTTCATCATCGCTGCATTGTCACAGACAGTGTGTCCACAGTGGGACACGCCCTAATGGTGAGGACTGACGATTCAGCGTGAGGACTCTGTGGGGAACTTGGCCAGGCCCACTGTCACTGTTGACAAGGAGGGGGGAGGAGGGTGGGAGGTGGACACTGAATGTGAAAGCCAGTGTGATTGATTTCAAATAGAGTAGAAGGGGGAGGGAGCCTCCTTTGTCTGCCTCTAACCCCTCACCCATCCCAATCTGTTGGTGAGGGGTCCTCAGGTCTGCAGCCTGGCTGGACAATGAAGGCTTTGCAGGCTTAATGGGTGCGACTATGGACCAGGGGGAGTTTTTGGGGGGTGCTGGTGGTGGTGGTGGTGGTGGTGAGGGGATAGCTTGGGCTTGTGTGCAAATGAAGAGGCTCTTATTATGCTAATGTGTCCTCTTCTCCACTAAAAACGCCCCTATCTTTATCCAGGGCCACCGTCTTTTAAATTACAATTCTTAATTCTTGTGTGCAGAGGCTGGTTTTCCCCCGTTCACCTCCTGAAAAACACAGAGTTATCATTCAGAGATGTGACTGTGATGTCACTGTGATGTCACTGTGATGTCACTGTGATCAGATTCTGTGAAATCTGTCTTCCTGGAAAAGACAACACTTAGCAAACGGTCAAATGTGAAAGCACGGTTTAAACACACGTGGAGTTGTGATGATTGTTAAAAAAGAACATGTCATTATCACATGCTGTATCACTCCATCAGTCGCTTTAGCTTCTTTTTTTTGTCTGTCAGATGGTTCAAAGGTTAAAGTCCAAACATGAAGAAGGGTTTCATTCCATTCACCCAGTCTTCGACTCAAAGAAGGATTCTTGTATCTACGCTGCTCATTCGTTTGCATCACGTGGTGACAGCTGCTGTCGCTGATGGAGATGTGTTTGGTTTTATTTTGGAATGAAGCTCTTCACATTTTACATGAAGTGTTTTTTTTTTGCATTCTTACATTCCAGCTTTTTTTTCCCCCAGAAACAACAAAAATGTATACAATCACAATGTTCTTAAACATTTCCTCAAGAGAAATTATTTTAGAAATATCTAATTTATTTGTTTATTGTTTTGTTTTTATATGAAATAAAGTATAATTTAAAACAGAACTGCCTCTGTCTTTGATGTTGAGATGGTTTGTTCACGTGCAGAGAAAACCACAGAGAAGGTCTGTGGATGTTGTGAAGGAGGACATGAAGAAATAGTGAAAGCCAAGAACAGTTTTAATTCATAAGGAAAACTACATAAAAAAAGTGTTTTATTTGCATTTGGAAACGATGAGAGAAAAGATGGAGGTTCATGTGACATCTTTGAACGTCAACATCTTACTTAAATACTTCAGTTCTTAGTGTAATCGAGTCTAGAAACATGTTCACATCACATTCTCCCTCTCATTAGTGATCTGGTTCCATGGCGGCTGATAAGAGAACGAGCAGCGTCAGCTTTCTTATGACTGAGCTAATAATGACAAGGTGGTAGAGGATGAAAATTCCCCTTCTGTATATGGTTCTAATAATGTTAGATACAACCATGTCTATTGTCACAGGAGTGTTTGGCTCTAGGGTTGCCAGGTTTGGCTGTATTTGTTACCCTGGCAGGCGTCTGAAAGTTATATTATGCACAAATGTTTATTATGACTTAAAAAAAGACCTTTTTATGAACAAATCTGCTCTTAAATGTCAGCAAATGAATGTCTTTGTGAAGCCGCAATGGAAAATGTGTTCATGCCTGAAAATAGAGTTGATTTGTTTTAATAAACCATCATCAAAGACAGAAAAGAAAAAAGACAGTGAAATAAAATGAAACAGACAGAGAAACAAATGTGAGACAGATTAAAGACAGAGCCGGGCACAGAGAGACGGCGAGACGGAAGAATGAAGAGACGGAGGTCAGAGGTTAAGAGGAGGGAGGAGAGGGCAGCAATGATCCAGAGCAGCCTCACTCTTTGAAGTGTGTGTTCATGTGTGTGTGTGTCTACATGTAGATGGTGTGTGGTCTGTGTGTGTGTGCGTGTGTGTCTGTGTGCGTGTCTGTGTGCGTGTGTGTGTGTGTGTGCACATTTGTCTTATCTCCCATGTTCAATAAATCATGATCACTCAGCAGGTTTCTGTGAGTTCCCTTCTAGCTTGGACTGATAAAGGTCTCAGTCTGGGGTCTCTCTCTCTGTCTGTCTCTCTGTCTGTCTCTCTCTCTCTCTCTCTCTGTCTGTCTCTCTGTCTGTCTCTCTCTCTCTCTCTCTCTGTCTGTCTCTCTGTCTGTCTCTCAGTCTCCCTCTGTCTCTCTCTCTCTCTCTCAAATTTTTTCACTACCTTTTAAATCTCATCTGTTACTAGTAAAAAAATGAATGAAAATTCATGCACAGGAGAATTTTGGCGGTGAACGATGAGGACAGGTGAATGATGAGGACAGGTGAACGACGAGGACAGGTAAATGATGAGGACAGGTGAACAATGAGGACAGGTAAATGATGAGGACAGGTGAACAATGAGGACAGGTGAATGATGAAGACAGGTGAATGAATGATGAGGACAGGTGAATGATGAAGACAGGTGAATGAATGATTAGGACAGGTGAGTGATGAGGACAGGTGAACGATGAGGACAGGTGAATGATGAGGACAGGTTGCTGTGATATTTGTTATTATACAGATTTTTAGGTGTTGAAGGAAGATAAACATTCAGTCCAGTGTCTCTTTAAAACTGAGTCTCTTCTCTGTGCAGCTCCAGTTTAGCTGTTTTTCTTCCTCTTACGACCACTGACCACGTGTTAAACCACAGGGATGATTTTGGTGTCCACAGTGTGACTGTGATGTGGTTCGTCGTAAATCTGCTGACCTGTTTCCTCCTTCCCTCCTCACTCCTGATTAGTCAGCGAGCATCCGGCCGGTGTTTTGGAGTGACTAATCCATCTCCTATTTAGTCAAATGAAATGTGAGTGCTGCTGCTGCCAGGAAAACTCCCACAGTTCCGTTTGTCTAACTTTCACTATGTTTTTACTTCCTGCTGAGTAAACGGAATGAACTTTAACAAAACTGTACAGTCATTGTATGAATTGTGTAAATGTAACTCCAGCTGTGGAAGGCTCAGTCTTGTATAAGTAAGTACCTTAAAGTGATATTTGAGTAAAAGTACAAGTATCTTAGCAGAAAATGACTTGTGTAGAAGTTGAAGTTACTTTTTAAAATAGTATTTAATTACCCTTTTCTTACATGTTAACATTTTACACACACTTTTCCACTACATGGTCCCAGCGCGACTCGACTCGACGCGGTTATTTTGCTTTTCCATTAGTGATAGTACCTGGTACTTTTTGGAGTATCTGCTCTGGCGAAGTTCCAAGCGAGCTGAGACAAGTGACGTCGTCAGACTGTCGCCCACTGATTGGTCAGTGACTGTCGTCACAGGAAGAGTCATGAGCACGACGTCCGACACAAGAATCAAAGCTAACGTGGTGCTGAAACTGTAGATCAGTTCAAAACGACTTTAAAGTCCTGAAAACTTGTGCTAATCTCCAACATTTAGCAAAGGAAATGTCTAAAATATGAATATTTAACAGAGGAGTCTGTTGTATTTAGCGACAGGAGTCTTTGCTTCAGTCATGCAGGAAGTTCTTCTGTGATTCTGTGGACAAATCTTTTTTTAATCCACTGAGTCTAATGATTCAGTTACAGCAAAAACAACTGTTTTACAAGTCACTGGTTTGTGTGTTTGTGTCACGGCAGTTTCATGCAGCCGTGCTGCAATAACTCCGCCCATTAATGGAAAAGCAACCCAAGCTGTGAAGAGTCGAGCCGTGTCGAGGCGAGATGAGGCGGTACTATGTGGTGGAAAAGCGCTGTGTATACATATATATTATGAAAAACCAAACCAAGCAGAAAGCAGGACGAGACAAAAGGACAAATCCTGTGTTTATCACTGTTTAAAGTTGAACTGCTTTGCTACAACACACTGAACCCTGGACCACACACACACACACACACACACACACACACACACGAGTGTGTACGAGTGTTTGTTGGTCTTTATCTATTGACGTCCGGAAGTATTTGTGATTTTGTCTGTACACAGTGAGTGTGATAAGGCCAGGAAGAGAGTGTGGACACAGGATGTTGAGTTAAACACTGCGACAACACGAGCTGAGCTTATCACACAGAGCGGCAGCCATAACACACACACACACACACACACACACGCACACACACGGATCCATAACGGCAGCCTGCAGAGAGAGAGAGAGAGAACACTATTAACACCGAAGAGCCCATTTTCTATTTCTGTCCTGGACGGTTTCTCCTTCACAAAGGTTGTGAATGAGGTTTAGAAGCTTGTTTTTTTGTTATTTTCTTTATTTATCTCAAAACAAAACTAAGAACTGCTTTTCTCCATTACTATATTAAAACATATATACAGAGGCTGTAAGAATGTCTTATATTTCCTTTGACTGGAAAAGTCTGTAAAAAGTACTGACATTTATAAAAATCAGATTGAATTTGTGATATTTGGAAATACGTTGCAAAAGTTCTCTTAGCTCGTTTTTAACTAAAAAACTGGTCTATGTTGTGACTTCTGCACAAGTATCTCTACTCTAATATCAAATGAATTATAAGTTTTACTCAACAACACAGAAGACAAAAAGAACAACACATATATGTTGTCCATATAAGGACAAGCACACAGGGTTAAAGGCACAAGGAAAATGAAATGCATACCCTAAAGAAATGTACTCGCTGTTGAACCTCAGCAGTGTAAGGTTAGGGTTAGTTAGGGATGTTATTTATGTGTGTGTGTGTGTGTGTGTGACACTGAGAAATGATTTGACTGGAAAAGTCTGCGACAGAGCAGATCAGGTAACAACCGAGCAGAATCCAAGGTCACGGACGACACAGCACCCACAGAGGGGAGACCCACACCCACACCCACACCCACACCCACACCCACCCACCCCACCCTCCGTGGTTCCCCGCTGAGTTTCACTGCACACAGACACACGGAGCTCATGGTAAACATGAACACATTAAATAATATACTGAAGGAAACTTTATTGCCTTCACTGCACACAGACAGGAATTTATTTTTTTAATGAGACATCATTTCATCAAATCTTTCCACAAATGAAAAGAAATTGTGAGTCTGTTCACAGTAGATTTAGTCGTCCTGTCAACATGCAGTCAGGCACATAAAACGCTCTTATTGTGATATTGTTAGAGGTTTTCTGAGGCCCCAGCATCCTGAGCTCCACATGCAGACAGGAGGGGCCCCCGCTTTCCCTCCGCCCGTCTCCACTGCTGCTGCTGCTGCTGCTGCTGCTGACGACTGGCCCTTGTTATTTATTGCTCTGTAATTTCTGCAGACTAATTGATTTGGCTCAGCTTTCAGGCAGCGGGGAGACAGGAAGTCAGGCAACCGAGAGGCTGTGTGTGTGTGTGTGTGTGTGTGTGTCTGCGTGTGTGTGTCTGCGTGTGTGTGAGAGAGAGAGACAGTGAACAATTGTGGAGGAGAGAATGAAAGTGTGTGAGACTGGTGAACACATGTGCTCTGTGTGTGTGTGTGTGTTTGACTAAATGAAAGCAAAGTAAAAACACAACTTTCCTGTCAATGTAAAGTTGAAATGGTGAAGATTTTATTAAAGTCGTGTAAATCACGGTCTTTAGAATAAGTCGCGGCTGTTGTTGATGCTTCTCCGTCATTTTAGTGGAGATTTAACGGGTTTGTGACTCCGCCTCTCGCCCTCGTGCAGGATAAAGTGGTAAATAATTTAATTGCCTTCACTGTCATGACCATGAAAGCTGGTGGTGTTTAGTTTCCTGTTTTATTTTGAAATTTCAGGTAACTTGCTGCTTCCCCTTGTGTTTTCCCGCCAATCTGATTGTCTGCCCCGCCCTGATTGTTTCCACCTGTTCCCCATTACCGTGTGTGTATTATGGTCTGTGTCTGTTGCCAGTTTTATCTTCTCTAGTGGACCAGCGAACCAGCAGACCACAGGACCAGTGGACCAGTGGACCAGTGGACCAGAGGACCAGAGGACCAGCGGACCACGTGCTACGGTCTCGTCAGGTTTTTGCACTTTTGTCAAACCCTTGTTGTTTCTAGTGTGATTTTGTTTGTTAGCTTTAGCCGTGTTTTTTGTTTCACTTTGAAAATGTTTGTTTGTTTTTCACTTTGTCTCCCGAGTGGTGCAGTTGGGTCCAAGTCCTTGTCCCGGTGTGACACTAGCAGTGGCTATGAGTTCATACGAGTGACGTCCCCAGATCCAGAACTTCAGATCAGTATTTCACACTTTGCAAATCAAAGCTGCTAAACTATCAACAACCAGAAGATTAAACATCAGAAAATCCTGCTGTGTACTGAACAATGCAACTGAAATGATGATATTTATTCCTCTTGACGGGAAACTGTGACGTCCAAGAGCGAAGAATGGCTTTAGGGTGAGTTAAACCCCTTCAAAAAGTTAATTCATTCATTGTCTACCACTTTATCCAATCCCAATCACCAGTCCATCACAGACACGAGCAACCATTCACTTTTTCACACCTTCATTTAGAGCGTCCATTTAACCTCTGCATGTTTTTTTGAAGGAGTATTAAATGTGTATATAGTACATAGAAATAAATTAAAATGTGTATATAGTACATAGAAATAAATTAAAATGTGTATATAGTACATAGAAATAAATTAAAATGTGTATATAGTACATGGAAATAAATTAAAATGTGTATATAGTACATGGAAATAAATTAAAATGTGTATATAGTACATAGAAATGTATATTTGAGTACACACACACACGGGGAGAACATGTAAGTCCACACAGAAAGGCCCTCAGTCGAACCAGGATTTGAACCTCTGACCTTCTTGCTGTAAGAACATAAATATGCATGATGAGCGGTGAGTCTGTGTGGATTTAATCGTAACCACATCAAATAAACAACTCTGTGGTTTACAGGAAAACAACCATGAAGCAAATGAAACATTAAATGTTAGTAATGACTCGTAAAGACCGTCACACACGTATGATCCTGAGAACCAAACAATGTTTCAGCATCAGATTTCTACAATTTATAGCTGCACACTAAGTGGTTTCAGGTCACAAAACCAGGGTTCAATTAAACGATCCCCCCAAAGACACTTAGTGTTAGTAAAGGTCAGCGGCTCGGTGAGATCAGCCTGCTAAATGTAAAAAGCATCTTTAATGACGGGATATTCTCTGTGAGCTGAGATTAGTGGAGAGGTTTTTCGGGGAACTCTCGGAGTCTCTGCCGTCCAAACTGTCCCTGGTGTCTCGTTATGAGCAGACGCTCCATGGACAGCAGGAGGACAATTAAACTCAGCCTCTGCCAGAGCATGTTTTCACTCATCTGCGCTCAGTGCAGCCAACGTTAACTCATAATTAAAAGCTCTTTTACATCAATTCTGCACGTTGAGCTTCAAACGCGTCTCTGTGCTGCTGCTGCTGACAGAGGTGACGCTCGCCCTGCAGCGCGTACGTGACCTCCGGTCTCTCTGCATCTGTTCTGACTTCAGATCACAAACACAGTCAGTACGGACCTGGAATTCTTAAAATTAAAAATTAAATTAAAATGCAATTTATATGTGGAATCCACACACGTTGGAGACGTTAAACATCTTTAAGCTCTGAGTAGCTCATGTCGTCACATAATAAAAACTCTGAACTGAAGATTAATTTAAAAATATAGAGCGTATCACATTGAAATTGCAATATTTGTCAGAATGAGATCATTTCACAACGTCCTGAAATATTTGTGCTAATGTTTGTTGTCAGGAACTCGTGTTTGTCTCTGAGAGAGAAACAAACTATGTGAATAATCACATCCACCTGGAAAAATAACAAAAACAAAACAGATTTCATAACCTAAGTGAAAAGTTCTGCCTGTCTGAATGTTTTATTTTGAGCCTTTAAACAAATAAGTCCATTTATTTTGCTTTTAAAGATGAAGACGACGACTTTATGCCTTCAGGGTGACATCTGTGCCATTTCCTGTTTTATTTTGAAGTCTAACACTCATCTCTCGTTGCAGATACTTCCTGTCAGGTTTCCACACCCACTGGTTTGATGACAAGCCCCGCCCTCATGGCGAATCACCTGTGTTCAGTTCAGCACACCTGCAGTAACAGTTCCAGCAGGTTTCCCTGGTCAGACTCTTGTTTTCTTTAACTCTTTCCTCCACCTTTGTGTTTGAGTGTCCTCCACTTCCTGCTCCAGTTGTTACAGTAAGTGTGTCTGAAAGTGATTTTTGAGTAAAGGTCCAAGTGTGTCACCAGAAAAGGACTTTGTTTCAGATAACACGGGAGACAAAAAGTCCAAAAACAAACAATTGACATGGACTGCAACATGTTTTTTATATATCTTAAAGAAATGCTCAGTAATTTCTGGTGATAAAACAAAATATTGTGGCATTTCACTGGTTGCACATCAAATCTAACATGTGGTTATTACGGTAATTTGACGCGTGCTGTTACAGGAAGTCGGAGAATCAGCGTATTTGTCACCAGAAACGAGAGAGTTGGGAAAACACGGCTGTACTTAATGTCCAAAAACAGGCCAAAACAATAGAAACTGAGACAAAAACTCTAACAAATGTTACTTTAAATAGGTTTCATACTGTTCTTATTTCAAATTTAACACGCAGAATCTGGTGTTCCTGTACAACTACAGTGTTAAATGTTTATACACTATTTTAACATGCAGTAAATTGTAAATAACTGCCAGATATTGAAAGTTATTCTGGAATAAACGGCAAAAACAGGACATTTTCTGGTCCTTTTATGGCCAACGTGTGGTTATTACAGTAATTGGACTCACGCTGTTACAGGAAGCAAACCAATCAGCATCTTTGTCACCAGAGAGGAGAGAGTTGGAAAAACGTCTTTTTTTTTTTTAAAAAAAAAAAGGTCCAGTTTTAGTCGTGTAAACACACTGTGTGTCTGAGTACAACACACACACACACACACACAGAGAGAGCCAGCTGGATCCGTGCGACTGCTGCAAAAGCATGTTTTAACCATGACTCTGAAAGTATGTGAGGGAGCGTCTGCTTGTGCTCAGCACACAGAGTTTCTGTCGCTCTTATTTTTTTATTTCCTGTGTGAATTTTCTACTCTCACTGTCAAATAAAGTTCAAACTTAATCAAATGTAAATAAATTATAATGTCATTTATTGTTATGTGAAAACCCTTTAACCCCAAAGTCGGTCAGCGCTGCCTGGGGCTCCGGCGTAAATCAGATGATGGGATCAGCTTCTGTGGTTTTGGAGACGCTTCCACCACCTCTTTGGCTTAAAACAACTCTGTAACGCTGGATGACCTTAAAAGAATGTTCGTGTGGTTTCAGCGAACGACCGTAAACGTAGAATGATGCGGTCGAGGAGTCAGAGACAGAGAGCGGCAGTGAGGACGATTCTCAGAGGTGAGAAGGAGAAATAACGGCAGATGTCGTCCAGGCAGGGGGTCGGACTCATCCCTCCCCGTCCACATGACTTATTACCTCTCACTCTGTCTCTGTCTCTGTGAGACAATGTTTCAGATAACACGCGAGACACATGTCCAAAAACAAACTAAACTCTGCTACATGTTTTTATATCTTAAACAAATGCTCAGACAAAATTAAAAAAGAAAGTACTAAAACCAAAATGAAGCGATGGTCAGTTACCTTGAATAGAAATACCTGTTTCTACGGGTTTAAAAGTTCACTACTCAACAAAATCTGTTTTAACTTTGAAATGTCACATATTCAATCTTAATCTGGTGGAGCGTGAACTGCAGATCAAGTTTAATAATCCTCATGATTGCTTCATAAATGTCCTGTAACTAAGACTTTCAATATCTGCCAGTTATTTACATTTTACTGCATGTTAAAGTCGTGTATTAACACTTCAAAATGAAGATAAACACTGTGTGTGTGTGTGTGTATGTACACAAAACACTAGGTTTTGCATGTTAAATTTGAAATATAAACAGTATAAAACATATTTAAAATAATATTTGTTTGCAGTTTTTGTCTTAATGTCCAAAAACAGGGCCAAAAAATTGACTGAACCCTTGTCTCTGGTGACGAAACCGCTGATTCGTCTGCTTCCTGTAAGAGTGAGTGAAATTACCGTAATAACCACACGTTGGCCATAAAAGGACCAGAAAATGTCCTGTTTTTGCCCATTTTTCCAGAATAACTTTCCATATCTGCCAGTTATTTACAATTCACTGCATGTTAAAATAGTGTATTAACATTATTAACACACATGAACACCAGATTTTGCATGTTAAATTTGAAATATGAACAGTATGAAAAGTAACATTTGAATCTTTGTCCTGTTTTTGGAAACGTATGTACAGGTGTTTCTCCAACTCTCTCCTCTCTGACAAAGACGCTGATTGGCCGACTTCCTGTAACAGCGTGAGTTAAATTACCGTAATAACCACATGTCGACTTCGCTGGGATTTTTCCCGATAGCACAAACTTTCACGTAATTACGGGGATGTGAAATGTGATCTGCGATACGCTCGGTGTTAAATAAGAATACAAAACGTTATTGTGTTATTGTCTTCTATAAGAACATAATCCCACATACAAGTATTGTAATATACAAACTAAAGTGAAGATTTGTGACTCAACAGCACTGAGTTAAAAAGTTAAAATACAATATGTCAAGTTTCTTTAATAATTTTTTATTTCGCCCACAAATATGTGACATGACATAAAACTCTTGCTTTTAACTGTTCACATACATTTAATTGGGTCTCTTTAATTTCACTTTAACTGGAGTTTACAAACGAATGAAAACGACTTTCTGCTCCTTTAACGGTTAAGATATAAAGAACAGTTTTTCAGTGTTTCAGAGTTGCACAGATGCAAAGAGGCTAAAAGCTCCAGGTTTGTCCACACGTGTCTCTGAACCACCGCGACGCCGTCTCTCTGCGGTTTAAAGATCTCGACTTCATGTCTGTTAGTGCTTCAGCGACCACATCACACGTCCATCCACACACGGCCATGTGTGAGCAGCAGTCATGTGTGGTGGCTGGTAATTGCCCAGGCGTCACTGAGTGGGTGTGTTTGTATGTATATATAATGTGTGTGTGTGTGTGTGTGCACTGTGTCTCCGCACTGTGTCTCCACACTGTGTCTCCACACTGTGTCTCCACACTGTCTCCACGCAGTCTCCGCTCTCTTGAAGCTGCAGACAGTTTCCCATTAGACACTCCATTACTGTCAGAGCATCAGAGGCAGAACCCTGCAGCGTGAGCGTGTTTCATCCGTCAGAGGTGAACATTAAAGTTATTAATAATGTGTTCATAATAAAGCCATAAAGACATCGTTTTAAGCAGGTTTATGCAGGGATGATACTGTAGCCGTCATTTGTCTTCATACTGTTGCATCTCGAGTGATTTCTCTCTAAACCCGACGCACTGTACGTTTTAATGTATCGACTAATGCGACCACATCCCACCACACGAGGCTCCGTCTCCGTGGAGATCACAGTGGGTCAGCAGCAGTTTGTGGTGTGCAGATATTTCAGCGTGCAGGAAATCCAGAAACCACTCCAGGAATGTTGAGTGATCACGCTCGGCTCCGCTCGTCAGCCAAATCAAGGCCAGTGTTGAGGAACTTGGATTTCTTCGATTTCCTTTACAATGTCAGTTTAGTCTGAAACATGAAGAGCTCTAACTGTGACAGGACAAACATGTTCTCTGGGTTTCACGGCAGGATTTACAAAGATAAACGAGGTCCTAGTGTGGAAGTGACGGAGCTGTGAGGCTTCTCTTCTGCACAATCGTCTCATTTAAAAGACTAAATACACGCAGATAAAGCTACGACTGCATGTTTGTTGGACTCTCGCTGGCCTCGGTGTTCTGTGCCACAGTAACTGTCTCTGGATCAAACCCAGAAATAACAGAAGAGAAAATGAGACAGAAATTCAGACTGGTACAATTTTCTGGACCAACGAGGAGACAGATTTTAGGCTTAAGTATATTTAAACAGACAAACACACATTTGTGCTTCACATCGCTGTAATTACACGACATGTTTGTGCTACTGGAAAATAATTCCGGTTTCTGAAAAGCTGCAAAGTCACATGTCAAAGCTTTACCGTGTGGTTATTACGGTAATTTCACTCACACTGTTTCAGGAAGCCGGAGAATCTGTGTCTTTGTCACCAGAGAGGAGAGAGTGGGTAATAATGTCCAAAAATATGTTTTATACGTCATACTTTATGTTTCAAATTTAACACGCAAATTGTAAATAATTTGCAGCACATTTTCTGGACCTTTTTTATGGTTAAAATAAGCAAAAAGGAGTTAAAGGATTAAACGTGAAAGTATGTGACATAATCTGAGCTGATTTAAACCTGATTTGAAGCCTGTTATCATGAAATAAAGTCATCAGGGTTTCAGCGTGTGTATCCATGATGCGGCGTTGCTGATAGTTTTGACACTGACACGTGACCATGTGACCAGATGGTGGATAAAGTGGAGAATAATTTGTGGTGAGGACTCTCAGGAATGTCAGGAAGAAGAAAAGAGAGAAAACCTCGATGCTGTTACATGTTTTCCTGTTTGCTGACAAACACTGCAGTGGTTTCAGGGAGAGAACGGTGCTTTACTGCCCTCTAAAGTAAAATCACAGAGAAAATCAATAACAGTCAAACACAGGCTGCTCAGAGGTGGTGTCGGGGGGGGGCGGTGCAAATACACGCCCGCTTGAGGGCCTCATAAAGGCTTGTGCCGTCCCTGGTGCCCCCCACTTTTCAAACAGGGTTGATTTTTATTAAAAAAGAAAATATCCAAATGTCAGCGAGTGACTGGACGTCCGTCCTTCTCTCTGTTTTCCAGGTAAATCTCTGCGTTATCAGACTAATTATCTAATCTGTTCTTCCTCTCTGCCTCACTTCTCCTGCAGCAAAACAGGAAGGCAGGATTAGAGCGACGCGCTGCGCCGAGATCCGGAGAGACCGGACGAGTTGCTGGGTGGAATGCACACACACACACACACACACACACACACTCACACACTCATGAGAGTGAGAGTCAATTTGAAAACACAGTCCACACAAACACACTTTCACTTAATATTCACCAAGATAAACAAGCGCCATTAAATCCATTAAGTGATCATTAGCAAACAAACACCACAAATAGCTCAGGGAGAGAGGAACTCAGTTTGTGGATCTAATAAAAACAAAATGAGAAGCAAAGAGCCAAGAAAACAATGAGGGCCTGAAAGTGCAGCCAGGAAACACCGCGGCGACGTTTATGAGCGGCATTAAAGGTTCAGAGCCCAGTCATTATGCGGAAGAGGTGCTTATTATGGGCCCCTGTTTTATATGGGAGGAAACAAACGCTCCCCTGTGACTCACATGTGAGCTGAAACTCAAAGATGCAAAACAACAAGTTAAAAAAAACACACAAAAAGAATTTTAGCTGCAGTTTTTTTTTTTAGCCAAGAAAACACACAGAGTTATCTTGGACAGATATCTGTGACCTTGAGAGGCGGTAATTGAGCGGAAAGGGGATGTAAAACATCCGCTGGTGGGTTTAGGGTTTTGTGTGTGTGTGTCTGTGTGTGTCTGTGTGTGCACACAGACACACACAGACACACACACACAGCAGCAGCAGTGTTAGTCTCATGCTGGCCTCTCTCTGGCATTATCTCATAGCCTGAGCACTCCCGCTCCCTCTGAGCTCGGCCAGCTCCACGCACAGAAGCATTACGCGCATCTGCCTTGCATTAATCGGCGAATTATGGTAAAACTGCGCGTCAAAAGACATTAGTGAGGCGGCGTGGTGCTGGTGGAGTGAGTGCTGGGGTTTACATGCACAATAGAACCACAAGTCTTTCCCTTTTTACTCATTTAAATAAACCGAGGTTAGAAGAGTGTTGGAGTTTTTATCAGTTTTCGGTTTTATTTACTTTTTATTTACTTTTTTATTTGTCGTAAATGCTTCGTCTTAGTTGTAATATGGAGAATTTGCCAGGTGCATCGTAAAGATGCCATAGAACAAAATGTGCATAATACAGTTAGTGTTTCAGATAAAAATCATAAATAAATAACCCTCAGGAGACACATCTACCGACAACATGACACGTGTTATAGTCGTATATCCCACATTGTAAACAAAAACTCATTTAAATCATTTTATTATGACTGAAAATAAAACCGTTCAAAGTAAAGAAATCAAGTTTTCTTAAGAACTCATTTGTTACAGTTTAATATTCCAACATTCACACACTCGTTCACTGTTGCTCACATTAATTGTGTGTGTATATATATATATATATATATATATATGCTGATAATTAGTTGTGGTATAAATAGGTTTAAAAACGGGGGGCCCCCCACTTCCAGCGTCTTTGCTGGGGGGGGGCCACCGTGACGCCTGTTGCCGTGGAGACGGTTACACCAGCAAATGTGCAGGCAGTGGAATGAGCAGTTCACATGACCTCATCTCAGTGCAGGTGGTTTTCTTTACAAAGACGAGAGAATGAAAGCTGCAGACGAGAGACGAGAGCCACTGACTCTCTGTTCATCAACACATCAAATATGTTCTACAGGTGTTTTATTAACACTTTACATATTGGAGAAAATTTGTTATTTTCATGTAGAAAGTATCATATATGGTTCCTTCCCCCTGAAAAGAGTATATATGAGAATAAAGAAGAAAAACACTAATACTAATAAACACTAACTAATAGGAGAAGACAGAGTCACATGACCATTTGGAACAGCTTCAGAACTGTTTGGATGTCCGGTTCTTTGCCCGGTAAAGGGTTAAGTTTGGACTGTTGAGGAAATACCGAGAGTCTCTATATTTGACTGAAGTCACCTCAGGACTGTGCTTTTATTCCTGCAACTGTTGACTTCAAACTTCAAAACATGAACTTTGATGCTTTTGTTGTATCGAATATCAAAAAAGGAATCGTCTCAAACCCGTAATCTTCACCTCATCCTGAAGAGAGATGGAGCTCATTCCTGTATCACACACATTTCTGCCAGGGTCTGTGATTCAGAGGCTGGTGCTTGTTGAATGAATGAATGAATGAATGAATGAATGAATGTACACTGAAGATCTAAAATGACCCAAAAGAATCACAGAAGTGTCTGTGATTCTTTTGGGTCATTTTAGATCGTCGCTTCATGTTAGTCAACAGACTAAAGACATGCAGATAATGTCGTGTAAAGTTTAGTTTTTTGTGAAAACAATATGATGAAACTTGATCTGGTGCATGTTATGTAACATATTAGCCTCTGCAGGGGCCAGAGTTAAGTTAGTTATAGTTCAGGGTTAGGTTGGCTGGTTGTTACCATGTCATTTATGAACAGTGGAAGTAAATATTGTCACTTTGTAGCCATTCTGATTATTATTATTATTATTTTCATCTTTAGATAAAAGCTACCATGGACACTTTGTTATCTTTGACAGATGAAGGGATTGGGAGATATGTAGCAGTTTGGTGGACGAGTCCGTTTAGAAGCTGTTTTTTGACGTGACATTAGGTTGCGTTGTCTTACTGTTGGAATCTATAGATCCATTTTGAATGGAGGTCAGGGACTGGTGCGAGGGTCAGGGACTGGTGCGAGGGTCAGGGACTGGGGACTGGTGCAAGGGTCAGGGACTGGGGACTGGTGCGAGGGTCAGGCACTGGGGACTGGTGCGAGGGTCAGGGACTGGGGACTGGTGCAAGGGTCAGGGACTGGTGTGAGGGTCAGGGACTGGTGCGAGGGTCAGGAACTGGTGCGAGGGTCAGGGACTGGTGCGAGGGTCAGGGACTGGTGCGAGGGTCAGGGACTGGTGTGAGGGTCAGGGACTGGGGACTGGTGCGAGGGTCAGGGACTGGTGCGAGGGTCAGGGACTGGTGTGAGGGTCAGGGACTGGTGCGAGGCTCAGGGACTGGTGCGAGGGTCAGGAACTGGTGTGAGGGTCAGGAACTGGTGCGAGGGCCCTGTCATGACTGCGTTCAGTCCTAGTTTAATGGGTTTTTTTTTGTTCGATTTGATCCGAGGATGTTTCTGTTGACTCAGATCAGGAGCAGTTTCAGCCTCAGTGTCTTTTTCTTTCTCTCTTCTGCAGCAACTGAAGAGCAGAAAGTGTGTTGTGTGTCGTGTGTTGTGTGTTGTGTGTTGTGTGTTGTGTGTCGTGTGTTGTGTGTTGTGTGTTGTGTGTCGTGTGTCGTGTGTCGTGTGTTGTGTGTCTGCACCAGCACATGCTTGTGTTTGAAATGAGAGTTTATTCATGTTTCTCACTCATCAGGACAAACACACAGTGTCTCTGTGTAACCGCTGAATGTTCCTCGTGGTCTGGTCTAACTCCTCCCTCCTCATTTCTCAGATATTTCTGTGATGAACAAACTTTCTCTTCTTTCTAAAGGTTTGTGTTTGTCAGCACTTGTGGTTCAGAGAGCAGCGGAGGCTCCTTCTCTCTCTCACTCTCATCCTTTGTTCATCTGTAATTACAGCGGGAAGGAGAAATTAAAAAGTGCAGAAAACACAAACATTCAAGTCACTTATTGTTGTGTTATATTATATTATATTATATTATAACCCTGTCTCCAAAAATGCTTTGTTTTCATGTGGCACCATCAATTTTCTTTTTGGAGACAATGCTGCGATGCCCTGAGGCAAAGATTTTTATTATTTTAGCCCCAACATGATGTTTTTTATTTGTTTACTGGGCACTGACTGTAACTCATGCTGGCATTTTACACGTCTTTTATTTTCATGTAGAAAGTCGAGATCCATGAAAGAACCAGAGTTTGTTCCTGTGGTAAAGAAATTAAAGAAAATACAAGAAAAACACAAAGTGAAAGGAAGATTATTTTACAATATGGTAGACATTTTATTCCCAGTCCTCTGTGATCCTGGTCCTCTGTGATCCCTGGTCCTCTGTGATCCCGGTCCTCTGTGATCCTGGTCCTCTGTGGTCCTGTGATGACCATAGATGCGGCAGAAGATTGAGCACTAACGTTTCGATTGGTCAAATTTCAGGATGAAGCTTTTCTCATTTCTAAGATCTCGTGGGATCACACGGTAACACGGTTTCAGAAGTCTGCGGACGTTACTTAATAGTTATTTGCCACTAAAGAGTGAAACCTAACCACATTCATATCGTGTCCTTCTTGTTTTTTACTCTCCTTTAACGTTTATATTCTGCTGTGAGTTTTATATCTGAAATGTTTGTCTCTGTAACTAGTTGTATTAGTTTTTGCTGCTTTTTTCGTAGTAGAAGTGATTTCCAGTGGATAAATCATTCCATCCATGGTTAAAGCAGGACGTGATGTACACAGGAGACAGAAGTCTCTCTCTCTCTCTCTCTTCAGTTTAGTTTTAGTTTAGTTTTATTTGAACGTTTCAACACTCTCTGCTTATTTCCTGCTCAACCAAAAACACAATTTAATTTGCCTCATTAAGGCTGAACGTGGAATGTACTGTATGCGATGAGTGTGTTTTGAGTTTTTGCTTTGTTTTGAGTGGCAGAACCACCCTGAACATGAATAACACACACACACACACACACACAGAGAGAGGAAGTGACAGGAGACGACGGACACAGGCAGACGCGTGGTGAGGTGCACAGATGTGAAGATGTAGAGGAAGCAGCAGAATTTACGAGCAGAGATCTGAGATCTAAGTCCAGAGTCCACACACTCTTTCACTTTCATGATGGTTTCCCTGCTGACAGACGCATTCCTGATTTGTCAGGTTGTGTCATGTGACTTCCTCTTCCTCAAAGCAGCTTTAAAAACATTGAGTTATTTATCATTATTTGTTTTGTCACAGCTGAATGTGAGTCGTCCCTTTATCACTGATTTATGTGAATATGATGATGAAGTCACGTCAGATATTAAACACCAGTGATGATGTTATTGTAGTTTCATACGTTCATAAGAACTAAAGTATGTGGCAATAAGTGAATGGACCTGGTTTTCTATCCTGAGAATAGTCATGATTTCACGAGAATAAAGTCGCTTTATTATGAGAATAAAGTCGTAATATTGCGCGATTCTTTTTCATCATTATCTAACGTTTTATTAAATAGCAGCACACACACACACACACACACAGGTAACCGATCAATCGTCTGTGTTTGTGATTCTTTCTTCCAAACAAACTCTGTTTCTTTCACAATCTTTCACAAAATGTCCTGATAACCCTAAAGATAATCTTGTGCTGATGTGATAAAAATATGAAGTATTTCTTTATTTGTGAATCAAAATGTTTGCAAGTTTTCAGCTGATCATCTGAGGTTTTGTTTGAATAATAATTACGACTTTATAATATTACGATTCTTCACTTTGGCCCTAATACTTTTCCACACTTTTCCCTCCTTTGCTTTACTGTCTGTCTCTCAGTAAGAAAACATTCACTAACTCCTGAAGCCTCAAATTAAATTAATTAACTTTTTCCAGCATTTGTGTCCAATATTTTCCTTCAAGACACAGAAAAAAGAAAAAAAAAACTCATGTAATGACACATTTGTACTTTTACCTACACATTTTAGTACTCTTTGCTTTACTAACCCTAGTAACCCGTTTTTGTTAGTTTTTTGAACACAAACACTTGAGTGTGTCGACTGGAGCCTCCATCTTAAGTAGACGACCTAGACGAAGTCTGAATTCATGTCAAAAAAATCGTACTTATTTTTAGTGCTGTCAGTTTAACGCGTCAACATTTAGAATAGATAAAAATCACGATTAATTGCGGGTTAACTATAACATTAATGTGATTAATCGCGATTAAATATTTGAATGGTTTGACAGCAGTGCTTATTTTATGTCCCGCACGCTCACACAGAACCATCGTTCATGAGAGAATCAAGAATCATGCCGGGGTGTAAACTGATTCCCTCTCAGATACAGACGGCCTTTCAGCCGCGCTCGTGTGTGTGTGTGTGTCTGTGTGTGTGTCTGTGTGTGTGTGTGTGCGTGTCTGTGTGTGTCGTCGTGTGTGTCGTCGTGTGAGGTTTAATGCTGCAGACGAGGGGTTAAAGGGGAATAAAAATAACTCTTAAAACACACAGACACACACGCTTTGCATTACTGTAGGACTGCGTGTGTGTGTGTGTGTGTGTTTTATGATTAAAAAAGGCCACACACAGACGGGGATTTGGTTTTAAAAACTAGTTTATGCAGAAACAGTCGTGTTTAAACTGTATACATTAAGGTAAAGTAAAGGTGTCCGTGTTTAATGAGGACTTTGTTGCACACGTTCATTCTTTAGAACGTATCTCTACGTCGTGAATTGGGCTGAAAATGAAAAATCCGCTTGACTCAACTTGTCCCTGGAAGGTTTGAATTGTGCTTTGACTGCTTTATTACCTCCTGAGCTCCAGGTACTTGGCTCTCCTTAATTCTCTCAAGTGCCGTGTTGACAGTGAAAACAAGCCCGGGGAACAAATGCCGCGAGGGATCCAAGGATCTGATTGCACAGCCTCAAACCCCGTCCCCTTCTCCCCCTCCCCACACACACACACTTGGCTGTGGCCACAATGGAGAGCTGCAGGGAAAGATGGACTCTGGTTGAATGAGTTTTTTTGTGAATGTGAAAGTGCGCCAGACATTTGTTTCTTCAGATATTCCTGCTGCTGGAATTCCTCTGCACTTTCAAGTGTGGCAGCTTTTCTTTTCTTCCAGATGAGAGTTCAAAGGAGGAATGAAACTTAAAGTAATATCTTTGATTCTGAAATGCTTTACAATGACATATTTAAAAACTTTTAAAGACACCGTTCTACACGCTGTCGTGTCCGTGGACGAGACACTTGACCTCACGAAGACTCTGTGAGTGCTCATTAAACTTACACTTTGTAGTATTTCTGAGGCTCTAACTGAGCAAAAATCAAATTTAATATCCACAAAAAGACACCTGTTTTGTTTAATTATCGCCATATAATAATTAGTGTATTATATTTGTAGCCTAAGAAAAAGGCATTCGTAAATATGACCTGTACAATAACAATATAGTCAAACTTCAGCATTTTGACCAGCGAGAGCCACCGTAGTTCTCAGGTGAGGGAGGGGAGGGGCGAGCAGGGGAGGGCTTGTCCTGTAGATGTCACTAGAAATGACAAATTTAACCTTTAAGACAAAAAGAGAAAAATAAATCACTTAGTGCTGGATTCAAATTCGATATCGAATTTTCATACAGTTCTTTGACTTGCTTGAGTAGAGTTGAGCCTTGAAGTTGAATTTTTCGTTGTCTGTAGATACTGTAATTTTTATTATAATAATAATAATAATAATAACAATTATAATAACTATGTAAATCATAATCCAGTCACATTTGCTTATGGAATGATGAGATTTAAGGGGAATTTGACTAAAATATTGAAATCACTCAAAAAAATCACTCAAATCACTCAAAAAATACAGTTATTAGTTGCACAACTATGAAAATGAAAAACATTCTCAATATATTTATTTTATATTATCAGATATGTTTAAATATATCATATTTTTAGAAGATTTAAACCAGCAGTCAGAAAAACTGTGATTCTGGACTTCCACCTGTGGAGGGCAGCGTTTCACCTCTTCATGTGCATCCTGCCACAATTTATTAGGAGAAGAAGAATCAGAATTGTGTTGAATTGTGTTGAGTTGTGTTGAGTTGTGTGGACTTTGACCACTGAGGCACAGCTATTGTCAAAAAAAACAACCAAGGTGCTTCACAGAGTTAGAACAGCGACATTAAAGGTTTAAAACATGAAGTAAAACATTAAAATAGCGACCTAATAAAACTGTAAAAAGGTAAAATCCACATAGGACATACAGAGAATTACAATAAGATGTTATAAAAGCACGGACTAGTGATGATGAGCCTTTAACGACCGTTGTCATGGATGCAGGTGAAGCTGTGCTTCAAACTGTCTGAGCGTGTCTAGGCTGTATATGTGTAATTTAACGGTTTTAATTGTAAATGATATTTTTAGTGAGATCAGTTGTGATATCCAGCCCTGACATTACTTTTGATTCTTAGAACAAACTGTAAAACAATAAAGAAAAATTAATGAATCATAAAAAGTTTCAAACACATTTTTAAATAACAATGACGCGTCGTCTCATCCTCGCACAGTTGTCCAAAAGCATGAATGAACAACTTTGTGCGTGGCTTTCTTTTTTACGAACCACAACACTGACCACCAGTGTGGAGTTAATCCACTTTCCCACAGCTGTAAACACAGCAGCAAACTATCATTCCACCAGCGACTTTAACGCTTTACTGGGATGTTTTTAATAAACAAAAGTGATCTTTTATGGGCATTTGTGGATAAACATGTGACACAACTGTAACAGTGCAGCGTAATGAATGACTCGCATGCAACTGATGGATGAAATCACACGTTTTACCACGAGACGAGGATTTTTTATCCCTTTTCATTTACAACAACAATAAGAAGTGATTTGAGTTTGAGGAATAAACAGCCTGGAGCGTCTCGTTTGATGAGGCCATGTCACTGCAGGTCAACACCAGGCCACATAGTTTTCACTTGAACCGGGTTTTCTCCAAAGCACCGTAAAACACGAGCCAGATGGACGACGGCTAATGCCAAGATCTGCGGGGAATTCTGACGACCGCTGAGTGAAGACGTTTAATTTTGACGTTTGAGGTGAAGACGAGGAGGAGAGGAGACGAGGAGGAGAGGAGACGAGGAGGTAGAGGATGAGGTGGACAGGGTGCATGTAGGTAGGTGTGAGAGGCATTAATGGTGAGATAGAGCGGCGGTGGAGAAGGGGGAGAAGTCCAAAGTGCTTAGTGAACAAAGAGGCACTTATACGAGCAGCAGCAACAGCTGAAAACATCGCTGAGCCGAGCTCAACAGGCTCATGTGTGTGTGTGTGTGTTCTCTGGCATAAACACTGACCTTGTCAGGACCAGTCGTCCTCAGAGACTCAAACCTGGTCCCAATGAGGAAGAACCTCATTTCTGAGGAACTGGTTTAGGGCCAAGATTTGACTTGTGGTTATTGGTTATGGTTAGAGATAAAGTTTTGTTCATTCTGTCCATAAAAAGATAGAAGCACAAACCTCTCTCTCTGTGTGTGTGTGTGTGTGAGGCTCTGTATCCAATCCAATACAACTTTATGTGTAAAGCACTTTAAAACAACCACAGTGCAAACAGAACAATACATAAAAGGCATAGAAGCTCACGCGAGGCGATAAGATGCATCTGAAACAACTCAAATAAATTAAAAGACATAAAAAAGTGGATAAAATCCACATATATAACAGATCAAATAAAATACATAAAACAAAAAATGAAATTAAATGGAAATAACATCAGCAACTCAAATAGTGTCAAAGGTCAATGAAAAGAGTTGAGTTCAGAGTCGTGTATAATCTGTAACGGCAGATCATTCCACTGTTTCGGGGCCACAGCAGTAAAAATGCTGCTGATCAGATGACCTGAGTGAACGGGGAGGTGTGTGAGGATGTAGCAGCTCAGCAGCTCAAGGGCTTTAAAAACAAATCAAATAATAATATTAGAATGAATCCTAACATGTATGAGCAGCCAGTGGAGTGAAGCTGTTCACCTTTCTCCACGGGATCATTATTTTGTCTCCTTTTTTTATACTTTTGACTTTTACTTCTAAAACTTAAGCACATTTTATATCAGGAAATGACTTTGTTGATATTTAAATACAGTAAATGTCATAAACCTTAAGACTTTTTACTTAAGTTTCAACTTTCATTCTTAATTTATTTTTTGTTTATATTTTATATAACTAATTTAACTTAACTTACTTATAAAAAAAGTTACTTCAACCTCTACTAAAGTCATTTTCTGGTAACGTATTTGTACTTTTACTCAAATATCACTTTAAGGTACTTTATACGAGTCTGTTATTTGTGTAAAAGTAATAAAACAGTATTTTCAGTATGACTTTAAACAGAAACAAGACACAGTAAACCTGAATGACATCTCACTGACTTATTCCACGTCTCCTCAGTTCCTCAGTTCCTCAGTTCCTTCATCCTCACCCATGTTTTTTTCCTCCTCCTCCACCGTTTCTCCTCTCCTATCTTTTCCCTCCCTCACTTCTTCACACTCCCTTCCTCCCTTCCTGCCTTCCTGCCCCTTCTTCTTATCTCCCACCCTTCCTCTGAGCCAGCTGTTGTTTTGAAGGCCATGAGTGGAAGGTCTGCAGGTCAGGACCCGGGCAGGACCTCTGCAGTCCTCAGTCCAGATAAATGAAGGCATTGTAACGACAGGAGAGAGTGCATCGTCCGTCTCACACGTCCATCCTGTTTATTATTGTACGATGAGTGTTTGATTCACTGGAACAAGGACTTTTTTATTCACTTTATATACTTTTATTTATATTATACTAAATAAAATGTAAGGTTTTGAAGCAAAAAAGAAAATAAAACAACTTCTCACACGTTCATAATTGTTATTATGTTATAATACTAACATACAAACATCTGTCACAGTCACATATATAATAATTTCCTCTCATATTCATTATTATCGATGTGAACAAATCATTTAAATAACTTTTAAAAGCACTTAAACGTAAATGTAAGTGCTTTAAAAAGCAAACCGCGCAGCTGAACCTCGTCTCAATGTGAGCTTTGTCCTCAGCATCAGGGAGGGGAAGGTGAGACTGGGGCCTGTCTGAACCTTGACCTCTGAACCCTGGAGGTCACATGTCCCTGGAAGCCATTTTTGAGGCCCGAGATGACACACATGGCAGCTGGGAGGTCTCCATCTCACGTCCACAGTGAGAGTACAGACGAGGAAGAGGACAATGTCACGCTTCCATCTGAGAGGCCCGACTTTCCCACTCTTCAAAGAGGTCACATGGACATCTCACACTCACATCCTGGGATTATTGCTGCTGCCGTGGTTTCCTCCCACTGTCCACAAACCTGGACACTGTGTGAGAGTGGATGGTGTGATGGGTGATGTGACTCCGCCCATCACCCTGTGTCAGCTGAGATTATCCGAGCCTCATGTGGATATAAACCGTCTTCATTGATACATCTCAGTCGTGTTTCTTGTTTCCTGTTTTATTGTGAAACGTTGCTCACTTCACTTCCTGCCCCTGTGTGTGTTGATTGTTTGCCCCGCCCTCATCAGGTTCACCTGTGTCACGTTGTCTCTCTCCACCTCCTGTGTATTTAAGCTGTGTTCTGCCTTTGCCCTTGTTTGACCTCTGTGTACCGAACCAACCTCCTGAGATAAGTGAACTGGTTTTGTTTTTGAGTTCTGCTTTTGGTGGATTAGCCACAAAGAATGCTTTCTGTTAAACAACTTAAACAAGACCAACCTTTTTCTGCAGACCAAAGGTAACGATTGGTCGGATTGGCTTGGTGTTGCTGTTCAAACGAACCAAGAGGAGAAAGATAACGGAAAGGGAGGAAGTTCAAAAGAGTAAAAGGCTGAACTGAGGTTGGAGTTCTTTAGGTGATTAAGTTAGATGAGATTAGTGAGATAGAAGGTTACTTAAAGGCAAAACGTGTACAAATTAAAGTGCTGACACAATAAAATATGTAAACACAAGATCACAAATGCTTAGTGTTAGTATTTAAAAATGAAAATAGCAAAAATGATTTTAAAATATCAAACCAAATGTTTTTCACCTGCAGCCTCACAGATGAAAATCACATCAGGAAACACAGACACTGTCAGTGATCGTCTGTGGTTAACGCCCATGAAAGATTCATGTGTCCAACTTTACTTGGACGCGTCTGTGAAGTTTTCCCTCCTCAGAAAATGTCCGTCTGTCCTGTGATGGAACCTGGAGTAAAAACCACATCTGTTCCTAGACTCTGCTTCTGTTTCAGACTGTTCTGTCTTCTCTCCTCCTCGTGCCGTTGCCCGTGTGAAACATGGAAAGATGAGTTTGGTGGAGTTGAACTTTGACACCTGCAGAGGTCACATGTCCCTGGAGGCCAGGAAACGGAGCAGGACAAGTGAAGGACGCTGACATGAGATAATGTTGACGTGGTCAAAAATGTCTTTAATGTGTGAATACGTGGCCACAAATCAGCGTTTCTCAGAGGTTACATTGATCTGTTTAAATATTGAGGTGAAAACAATAGAATAAAGTAGAATATTAGAATAAAACCTCCTGCAAGAACAAAGATGTGTTTTTAAGCTGCGTGTACAGACGACTCACATTCTTCACATTTCTCACACTAAACTACTGTTAGTAATGTTTCTATCGGATTATTTCACAGTTCTTGCAGTGTGAGGTTTGTCATTCAGCATCTTAAACCAACTTCATTCGAATCTCACACCAACGTATTATTGGTTAAAAGGTTTATTTCCATATGTTTGGCCAAAAGAAACTCTGATCTGTGTGTTTTACCAGGTATAAATAAGTCTTTGTTTTCCAGTGGAACCCTACATGAAACAAATGAACTCCCATCGTGACCCTGCTTTGCAAAGGGTATAGATTATAATCTGAGTTTTGGACAAGGTCAGTGCTGTCAGTCAGGCAAAGGGATCTGAACCTTAATCTTTCCACTCAGTGTTGGACTATAGTGACACGTCTTCATCATAAATACAGAATCCCTCGTTATTTTGCCTTGTTATAAAGTCTGTGCTCACTGGAGTCTTTGTTTAAACATGTCCGTGTTTCCAGTGGAGCAGGGACTTAGTGAATTAATGTTGACTTCATTTAGACTCTTTTCTTTTTTGTCGTCCGCAGTAAAACTAATGTGAAGTGTGGGTGGTCCGGGCGTCAGTGGTAGGAAGTGACCACGTCCAGCTCACGCCAAAGATCAACTCAAGCAGTTAAGTCAAGCCACAGGACTCTGAGTGAACAATGAACAAAACCAAATCCCCTCGCAGATCCTCGTCATGTTTCAACCCTGGGATGCAAAGCTCCTCCTTTTCCTTCTGGTCTTTGAGTCGGGACGCGGCCAAAAGTCAAGCAGCAGAAGTTACTTCAGTCAAAGAAGCTCAGAAGCTTCCTCTCGCCTCACATCTCACGAGGAAATGTTGATTTGAAACGGCGAGCGCTCACTGTTCCAAACAGCTGCCGCCGCACAGTAGACACCCATGTTTGCATGGGAGTGCTACTGTCACACGCTGGGGTGAACGGAGAAGGAAATGGAGGGAGGAAAGTGAAGGAGAGAGAGAGAGAGAGAGAGAGAGAGGCCAGAAGGAAGATGTGGAGATAGAAGACGAGAGATCATGAGCAGATGTAGAACAGTGCTAATGACACTGATTCTGATTCCCGAGCACGGTCACTCAGTTTTATTAGTGTGATGAGGATCAATGTAGATGAAAATATGTGGCAAATGGGTTAAATATGTAAATGTGTCTGTGTTTCCTCCACCTGTCCTATTTAGCTTCATTACATTTTCCATTTTTAAGTGTTCTTAGGAATTTAATCACGTTGTACGTTCCTTTGTTGTTGACCTTTTTATTTAAGCAGGAAAATCCCACTGAGATTAAGAACCTCTTTCTCCAGGGAGTTCTCACCAGCAAACACTCGACAGTTTACAAATTAAACAAATGCAAATAATCTAGATTAAATTTACAAGCACATTATGAAAAACTGCAACATATTCTGTGCAGAATGAACAAAAGCCCTTTTTCAGTACAGACATGTACCTTTTGTTTAATGAGTTTTTTTGTTATAATTAAGGATCTGAAACACTTTTAAAATACTACTTTTAACCTCAGTGTTGTTTTTCCAGGTCACTTTTAACAGGATTACATGCACCTGATTGTCATCGTCCACTCACAGCTGTATCAGTAGCTGCTCAGCGTCAGAATGTCGTGCTTTCACACTGATATCAACGTCTGCTCAGTTACATGAAGACAAAGATCCGTGTGCTAGAGTCACAGTCCTGACGCTGCTGCTGCTGCTGCTGCTGCTCCTCATCACTGCTGCTGCTCCTCATCGCTGCTGCTGCTCCTCTTCATCACTGCACCAAGCACAGTTCATCACATGTGGTACAGTACACCAGTATATTGATCTAAACCTCTAACTTGATATAATTGTTGTATTTCTGCTGCTGGTCTCTCTCTTCTATCCTCACCATTTTCCTTTCACCACAACCTGTCTAGGCACATGCTTCATATCTCTGAGTCTGGTTCTGTCACAGATTTGTTGGGTTTCTCCGCTCACTATAATGTCATCTGTGTACAGAGGCGTGAGATGATGCGTGTTGTGATTCTGTGCGATACAAATAAAATTGAATAGAAGAATTATTCAGAACTTGGTGGATTCCAAAGGTCTGGAGGCAGAAAAACAAGCACCCACACTTTACACAGACACACCTGAAAACACTTCCTGCGTTAGTTTGAAAGTCTCAAAACAAATCACCGCAAAACGTGGTTTTGTTTCATTAAATGTCTCAAATGTTCACAAAATAATGTTCTCCTCGTCATCTCAAACTAAAACAGTACTTTTACTTTAATTCTTCATTTTGCTCATACTCCCAGTTTATATCTGTATTTTACCAAAGTAAAACTAGTGTATTTAGGACTTGCATAATAGAAACTTCTTGTTGTATTGATCATTTTATCAGGTCACACTTTCCTCCCGACGACCACAGAACAGTAAAGATGCTGAACATCCTGCTGTGAATAATGTGCTAATTAGATTTGGCCTGTGGTTGTTGCCGTAATCAAATGTATCCGGTGCTGCGGGGCCGAGAGGCCGAAACCTGATCCCAAATCCCAAGTATGCGCTTGGACCGTCTCCCCAATCTGTTTCCTCTCAAGTCCTGGCACACTGCACTATCTGTCCACCTCCGAGGGGCGTGTGCGTGCGTGCGTGCGTGTGCATGTGTGTGTGTGTGTGTGTGTGTGTGTGTGTGTGTGTGTGTGTGTGTGTGCACATGTGTTATTGTGAACACATGAGACTGTGAATCAACTCTCTTCTCATTTGACTTTATTTAAATTGTATCTGTTGCTACATAGTTTTGCAGTGAACATGCAAACATGCTGTTACAGGTGTAAACGTCGGCCCGTGTTCTTCAGTCCAGTTTAGCGTTAACATTTAGCAGAGGTGGAAAGACTGACCGAAGTAAAAGTACCACTATGTTAAGATTTTACTCAAGTAAAAGTACTGGTGTTAAAAAGTTACTGAAGGTTTAAAATGTAAAGGAAAGGTTACTTTAATAACGAGGTTCTTTCTTGTGTCGTGCAAAGAGGACAAGGGAACACAAATCTCACATGAAATGTTTTTAATTCAAGACAAAACTTTATAAATTAAAGTGCTGACAAAATAAAATATGTAAACATGGGTCAGAGGTCACAGGTCACTCACTCAGGGACTTTAATTAACGCCAGTTTACCGATCATCATCATCATCATCATCATCATCATCATTCACTGCTCGCTTCTCGTGCGTGAATTGTTTTATTTTCTAAATTCAGGCCAATATTTGAGTTTTAAGTACCTGCTCTGACGAGGTTCCAAGCGAGCTGAGCCGATACTAAAATGTCATTTAATATATCGCAGTATTTTAGTAGTGATACACAGTAGCGGCAATTGTGCAGAAGTCACAAAAATAGACCGTTATTTCAGTTCAGTGACTGTGTCAGACAGAGTCTGGGCTCCGGTCCTGCAGGAAGTAATGAACAAATCTGTTTAATCAACTCATTCTAATGATTCACTTACACTGAAAACACTGTTATCAGTTCTAATATAACGACACATTTAAGCCAAAGGTCTGTTTAAGATTCACTTTGAATAAATAATTATTTTAGCCTTTTTAGGTTGTCTCACAAATAGCCAATTTTGCCACAAATGACACTCATACAATAGGGAGTGAACAGATGCTCCAGACTCTGGGTTTGATCATAAAATACAAATGTTTTTATTTGCGAGATGAAAAATCAGGGGCTGATTTAAAACAGGGAGAGTTGCTGAAATCTGGACAAAAATGGGGGTTTAGGCCGAGTCAAGAACTCTGAGCAAACAAGACTTGAACATAACAATATTATTATTATTATTATTTTATACAAACATGATTTACTTCCTTTCAGACGCCCCATTTTGAAGTAAACCCACATTAGTGTAGAGACCACAGAGCACAAGCATCAGCACAGACCATGGAAAGGCTTGATTAAGAGCTATGACGCAGGCGCTGCATGGATCGTGCACAGACGTCTAACCCAGGCTTAACGCTGAGACGCTGCTGCTGTCACACGGTCACTGTCAGAGTTCAGCGGCCTCTGCTGCAGATCCACCTGTTCCTCACGCTCAGAGCTGCTTCCTGTTCCGGATGTGGGAACATGAGAGTATGAACGAGTGCACAAGCGATGATCGGAAGAGTCTGCATTATTATCCGCCGGATGGGTCCTGTGGTGGAATTTGGCAGCGCTGAAATGTAGGAAAGTGTTGATCTGCCTCAGATCTCCCAGAATAAAGGGCGTGTTCGCGTCTCGTGTTATTTCAGGCTTCACTTTCTTGTGGTTTTCAGAATGATGTTCTTGGTGTGCACAAAAGAAAGAAAACACTTCATGAACAACCTCCTTCCTCTCAGTGTTGTGGTGTGTTTGTTTTACACTTACTGTAAGATGTGATTTTCCTGGAACAGCAGAAAACTGTGTTACACTTTCTGCTGTTTCACACATTTTTACTCTCAGTCACTTTTTAAATGATATTTCTCATGTTTTTAGACTTAGAGCACAGTGTTAATATCTTTCACACAGTACATTTGTTTTATCCGTCTATTGAGTTTGAATTTAAATACCTGTATGTTCTTTATTTCCTTTATAGATTTTTATATGGGGCAAGTTTTAATTGTATTAGTATCGCGCTGAATCACAACAATCAGCATTGCCTAGTTCTGAATCAGTGATGACGTGTTTATAGAACTACAATGTTTCCTATTATAAAAGTATTGCCTACAGTTCATAAACTAGTTTACTATTTCTTTATATTTACACCTGTTACAACACCTTCTTGGTCCAGATTTGACTGCACAAATCTCACAATTTGGGATTATTTCAGGTGCAATCCCTGCAGGTGGATTAGATTAGATCATGTGGATAAAGTTGCTGTTCACTGTTATCTGAATGTTGAGGCTTCAGATTTAATTTAGGCGCAAAGCGTTCACGTCTCAGACGAGACTAATAATGTGAGAACAATATTAATGTGGCAAATTATGGCAAGAGACAGAAGTTATCTTCTTTATATCAAACTAAATGTCGCAGGGTTTTCAGAGAAAAGACACCTGATGTTGCAAACTCCATGTTTGTATCTTTTACAGATAATTAAAGGTGCATTCTGGACCTTTTCACAAACTGTAAAAGAGTTAAAGATGTTTTTTTTTCTACCCTTGATGTGTGGAATGAGGGAGGCAGTGAGGGAGGAGGAACAGATTATGCAGAAAACCACTTCCAGAGGAAGTAGTTTTAATGCTGACTGGGTTCCTGTGTAGGATGTTATGCTAATTTTCCAACCCCCCCCCCCCCCACCTCCTCACCCCCTCACCAACTCACCCCCTGTTAAACTATGAGAGAAAGAGAGGATACAGTAGAGAGGAAGCACAGGAAGCAAACACGGCATATTTGTGTCCGTCCACTGCTAAAAGTGCTCTGTCCTCTCAGAGGAGGGGGCTGGGCTTTGTCCCCACATCACCTCCACTCCAAGGTTAGAATACTTTTAGTTTGAATTAGTTTTAAGAGTAGGTTTGCTACTTTTTATTAGTTTGTTAGTTATATGGAGAATTGGCCAGGTGCAAGATTCAAAAAGGTCATAAAGTAAAGTCTCATTAAAAAAAACAAAAGCAACATTTTATATAAATAAAGTTTCACTTAGTTATATAAAATGTATACAACTGAAACTGAATTTCATAAAAAAAAAAAAACACTCGTTTTTATTTTTATTTCAGTAAAATGTATATAATGTATGTTATTTTGTTAGTTTTTGTTAACTATAATAACCTTGGTCCACACACACACACACACACACACCATATTTTACAGCTGGATGAAGAGTATCAATGTGAGCACTGAGCAAGCAGCAACCAGGATTTACTGGATTACACCATCAAATAAAACCCCAAAAAACAGGGAATAATGAGTAATGAAACACTTCCAGCTGCACAATAAAGAATAAAACTGACGTATGTGTCGTTACTTTGTGTTAGGTTGTGTTAGTTTGTGTTAGTTTGTGTTAGTTTGTGTTTGCCGGGTGAGCTGAGCCCAGATCAGGTTTGTTTTCAGGTGCCAGCGTGAATTACTGCTCCACACCAGACTCAGATTCAGGCTCAGGCTCAGACTCAGACTCAGACTCAGACTCAGACTCAGACTCAGGCTCAGGCTCAGGCTCAGGCTCAGGCTCAGATTCAGGCTCAGTTTCAGGCTCAGACACAACAGGCCTTAATAAAAGCAAACACAGGCAAAAATAAGCGGTGCGTTCAAAGCCGACATCAAACCCTTGCTGTGGCCTGAGCTGCATGAAGCTGTCAGACTCAGTTAAAGGGAAACACGCTCACCGCCAGCCTGTCTGCAGCCCCAACTGTTGGCTGTCGTGCAAAGCTTTTTCTGTCTGACATCTCCGTCTAACTGTCTGTCTGTCTGTCTGTCTGTCTGTCTGTCTGTCTCTGAGACACACACACAACTTTACCCCTGAGGTTTTTGGGGGGGGCAGGGAGCGTAAAGGTCAGTGCAAACAGTGAGAGCTGAAGAGCAGAATAAAGGGGTGAGAGGAAGTGGGGAAGACAAAGGGGGGCGGACCACACATACAAGACAAGTTTAGAGTTTCAAACAATAAAAGAGAGATGTGCAACAACACTTGTTTGATTGTGTGTTATCTGTGTAAAGCTTTGTTCATCTGAAGTATGTAAGAAAGTCTGATTGTGTACTTGGTCGACTGTTGATGTCGTAATAATCACACTGTTAGTTTTCATGTAAACTGTGATCAGTCGTGTTATTCTTTTTTTTACACTGTAAACAAATCCTGCTGTGTCATTGTAAAGAACAGCTTCTCTGTGTAACATTGTGAACACTTCACTTTTCTTTCTTCTCCTCTCTAAAGACTCAAACTGGGTTTTTATTTTTGCATCATAAACACATTTATATTATAAATAAGAACACAGAATGATGTGAAATATCATCTTAAATGTTATTATTTTGATAGATTTTTTTCACTTGAGCGGCTCCTACTGACCAAAGTAGACACTCTGTGGCCGCCAGGTTCATTTGAGTCTGAGACCCCTGCTCTTAAGTGACCAGTGACCAAACAGTAATGATCGATTCCATTCCTGACACTACGCTGAAGTTTCATCACGTTCAACACAAACACTCACAGCTGATAGTGAGAGTGACTCCGTGTTCCGACTCCTGTGATCTGCAGAGGAGTCGAGCATCAGGGATTCCCTCATCCTTCCTGCCCTCCCTCCCTTCCTGTCTCCATCCCCTCATCCTTTACTTCCGCCTCCTCTTTACGGGGGGGGGGGGGACATAAGCCTCTTATCGACAGGCTTCAGGGAGGCTGAGGCGCTCACTAACTGTTTAAAATGGATGGCTTTCACACATGTGGCTGTGGGGCTTTGGTGGGGATCAGCTTGTTTTTGTTCTCTAAACAGGAAAGAATTCAGATTACTACAATATCTAAAACATTTAAATGAAGAAACAGAGACGTTTCCTTCCTCCTCCAGCATAAACCTGTGCTTATATATGTGGCTGCTTCTCGCCCCGGGGAGGTGAAGAGCGTAACAGAGGCAGACAGAGGAGGTTTTTGTGCAGGAGGGAGAAACGAGAGAAGCTGCTGATTATCAGCACCAAAGGGAAATGATCCCCTCATTCTTAAAAGCCCCGAGCGCGGCTCTGAAGCCTAACGTGTTCTTTTATCCTTCCTGATTTGAAACACAAAAGCTGCTCATGAGCATGACTCTGAGGCAGAGGTGGAGTCAGCGTCCGTTAAGGTGAAAACTCGGACTTTTACCGTCTACACGGAGGCTTCGTGTTTCCCTGTAGACAGAGAATACGCTACTGTAGGAAACCATGACGTCATTGTCACAGCTGTCATTCATTGTCTTGTGTTTGACAGTTTTACCTTTAACTACAAAGTAACTAAAGTAAATGATTGACCGATTTTGGACGACATACTATACTATGACTTTTTTTCATGATTTTCGACGACATACTATACTATGACTTTTTTGACTGATTTTGGACGACATACTATACTATGACTTTTTTGACTGATTTTGGACAACATACTATACTATGACTTTTTTGTCCGACTTTGGACGACATACAATACTTTGACTTTTTTGACTGATTTTGGACGACATACTATACTATGACTTTTTTGACTGATTTTGGACGACATACTATGCTATGACTGTTTTGACCTATTTTTGGACGACATACTATGCTATGACTTTTTTGACGAAATATTATACTATGACTTTTTTGGTGATTTTGGACGACATACTATACTATGACTTTTTTGGTGATTTTGGACGACATACTATACTATGACTTTTTTTGGTGATTTTGGACGACATATTATACTATGACTTTTTTTGGTGATTTTGGACGACATACTTTTCTGACCGATTTTGGACGACATACTATACGATGACTTTTTTAAATGATTTTGGACGACATACTATACTATGACTTTGTTTGGTGATTTTGGACGACATACTATACTATGACTTTGTTTGGTGATTTTGGACAACATACTATACTATGACTTTTTTAAATGATTTTGGACGACATACTATACTATGACTTTTTTTGGTGATTTTGGACGACATACTATACTATGACTTTTTTATTAATTTTGGACGACATACTATACTATGACTTTTTTGACCGATTTTGGACCACATACTATACTATGACTTTTTTTGGTGATTTTGGACGACATACTATACTATGACTTTTTTTGGTGATTTTGGACGACATACTATACGATGACTTTTTTTATAGATTTTGGACGACATACTATACTATGACTTTTTTGTCCGATTTCGGACGACATACTATACTATGACTTTTTTGACCGATTTTGGACGACATACTATACTATGACTTTTTTGTCCGATTTTGGACGACATACTATACTATGACTTTTTTGACCGATTTTGGAGGACATACTATACTATGACTTTTTTGACCGATTTTGGACGACAAACTATACTATGACTTTTTTGACCGATTTTGGACGACATACTATACTATGACTTTTTTGATTGATTTTGGACGACATACTATACTATGACTTTTTTGACCGATTTTGGACGACATACTATACTATGACTTTTTTGTCCAATTTTGGACGACATACTATACTATGACTTTTTTGACTGATTTTGGACGACATATAATACTATGACTTTTTTGACCGATTTTGGACGACATACTATACTATGACTTTTTTGTCCGATTTTGGACGACATACTATACTATTACCTTTTTGACTGATTTTGGAGGACATACTATACTATGACTTTTTTGACCGATTTTGGACAACATACTATACTATGACTTTTTTGACCGATTTTGGACGACATACTATATTATGACTTTTTTGACTGATTTTGGACAACATATTATACTATGACTTTTTTGACCGATTTTGGACGACATATTATACTATGACTTTTTTGACAGATTTTGGACGACATACTATACTATGACTTTTTTGACCGATTTTGGACAACAAACTATACTATGACTTTTTTGACCGATTTTGGACGACATACTATACTATGACTTTTTTTGGTGATTTTGGACGACATTCTATATTATGACTTTTTTTGGTGATTTTGGACGACATTCTATATTATGACTTTTTTGACTGATTTTGGATGACATATTATACTATAACTTTTTTTGGTGATTTTGGACGACATACTATATTATGACTTTTTTCACCGATTTTGGACGACATATTATACTATGACTTTTTTTGGACGACATACTATACTATGACTTTTTTTGGTGATTTTGGACGACATACTATACTATGACTTTTTTTGGTGATTTTGGACGACATACTATACTATGACGGGCCACACGGTGTAGTGGTTAGCACTCTCGCCTTGCAGCGAGAAGACCCGGGTTCGAGCCCCGGTTGGAACAAGGGCCTTTCTGCATGGAGTTTGCATGTTCTCCCCGTGTGTGCGTGGGTTCTCTCCGGGTTCTCCGGCTTCCTCCCACAGTCCAAAAACATGCAATGTGGGCATTGGTAAATTGGACACTCTAAATTGACCATAGGAATGAGTGTGAGAGTGAATGGTTGTTTGTCTCTATCTGTGTGTGGCCCTGCGATGGACTGGCGAACTGTCCAGGGTGTACCCCGCCTATCGCCCGATGTAGCTGAGATTGGCACAGCACCCCCCGCGACCCTCTGGCAGAGGATAAAGCGGTAGATGATGACTGACTGACTACTATGACTTTTTTGACCGATTTTGGACTACATACTATACTATGACTTTTTTGACTGATTTTGGACGACATACTATACTATGACTTTTTATGACTTATAAAGAACAAGACATTTTTGAGTTCAACATCCAAAGTGAAGATTAAAGGGGGCGAAAAGTCCCAACCCCTGCGGTTGTGGAACCCACCAGACCGGAGAAAACATGCCATTCTGGAACCAAACCCTCCGTACCGGAACAGCCTCGCAGTTGTCCCAGTGGTCAGTTGGATTGGATTGAACATAGGATAATAAAATTTGCTTCATCATACACAATGTGAACCCACATTACTTACAAAAGACAAATTCAAAGAGTTTTTCATGTTGTATAGCTCTTTGTTTTTCACCATGACTCGTACATCTGTAGATCTGAAGACCTGGGTTCGATTCCTGAAAAGCACATGGATGTTTAGATCCAAGGAACCATGAGGAAGTGAGTCAGACTTGAACAACATAACTTCATGGTCTGATGAAGTCGATCAGCTGATTAAAGGGATTCTAATGTTTGAAAGACTCTGAGAATGTTAAAAACTTAAGAACACCAAGAAATTCACCCTGTGATCATCAGCAGAAATAGCTCAGTCCATCAGAAGATGACTTGTGTCCCTGAGGTTGTGAGTTCAACTCTTCAGACCAAATAAGAAGTTAAAAATACCAGCTCAGGAAGAATATCTTCTACTGGAAGAACCAGACTTGTATTTTTGAGGTTGTGAGTTGAAGTCTTATGATATCCCCAACTGGCTGTTCTCAAAGTTCAAGTTCAAATTTCTGACCTGGACAAGAAAGTTAAGTACACCAAGTAAGTGAGAGAATTCATCACAATGAATGGCTCACACCATCAGAAAAAGTCTTGGATCTCTGAGGTTGTGAATTCAAATCTTGCAAGCAACTGAACTTTATCGAACTTCAGACCAACATAAGACTTTAAAAATACCAGCAACGTGTTGTTCTGCAGGTCAGTAAGAATAGCTCATGCTGGGAGAGTAAGACTTGCATGTCAGAGGTTACGAGTTCAAGTCTTATGGTGAACAGTTTGACTGAGATGTTCACAGTAAACAGTCAAAAGCGCTAAGAGAACCTGATGAACAGTAGTTGCAGGTAGCTCAGTGGACGAGAATGCTGCTTTGAAATCCAGAGCTCAGAGGTTCAGTTCTTGTAAGGACCAGGATATTTTAAAGGTCAACATCCAAAGTGAAGATTGAAAGGAGACCGAAAGTCCTTAATAGAGCAGGAATTGGTGGTGCAGTGGTTTTGTTCACAACCATTGGAATGTGTGAGTTATAAGGTGACTGGTTCAATACCACAGCCTTGCAGGTTCCTTGCAGGGGCAGGGCAGGGAGTGAGAGGAGAGGAGGGACAGACAGGACAGGAGAGGAGAGGAGGGACAGAGAGGAGAGGAGGGGCAGGGCAGGTAGTGGAAGGGCAGGGAGAGAGGAGAGAGGAGGAGGGCCAGGGAGTGAGAGGAGAGGAGAGGGGAAGGGAAGGGAAGGGCAGGGAGAGAGGAGAGAGGAGGGCCAGGGAGTGAGAGGAGAGGAGAGGGGAAGGGAAGGGAAGGGCAGGGAGAGAGGAGAGAGGAGGAGGGCCAGGGAGTGAGAGGAGAGGAGAGGAGAGGAGAGGAGAGGGAAGGGTAGGGAGAGAGAGGAGGAGGGGCAGGGCAGGAAGGGGTCAAAGGTCAAATACTTTATATTACACTGTGCAGCAAAAGGTAGCCACATTAAGACACTTGGGTGGTGGTGGCCTTCGGCCACCACCACCCAACTGTCTTAATGTGGATTTAAGACAGTTGGATGGGGGTGGGGGCCTTCGGCCCCCACCAACTGTTTTGCTTGCTGCACTTAGGTGTGGTTCGTCCACGCTTGGCGAGTCCACTCCTGACTGGGTGGTACGACTCACTCTTGCCCTGCTGGCCACTGGGGGGTACGACTCAGTTGCACCCTGCTGGCCACCGGGGGGTATGACGCACTTGGGGTTGGTCACCTGGTGTTGTTGTGTGAGTCAGCAAGAGGTTAGGTTCCAGTGAACAACTGCAGAGCTGGGAACTGGAAGTGAACCTGCCACCTCACTGTTGAGACACAATCTTATGGTTTGGAACAAACCCACCCCGCCACAAAGGCCGCCTTCGTCTAAGATTGCTGTCTGCTTATAATCTTGAGTTTGGATGATGACCTTTAAAAGCACCTGCTCCTCACAAGAACTGAACCTACGACGTCAGGACTTCACAGCAGCGTTCTTGTCCACTGAGCTACCTGCTCTTCGCAGTTCTTCAGGTTTTCTTAGAGCTTTTGACTGTTTACTTTGAACACTGAACTCAATCACTTGAGTTGTTCATAAGGTTTGAACTGACAAACTCAAGTCAACTATATTCTAACTGAGGTGCAGAACAACACATTGCAGTATTTTTAACTTCTTATTTTGGTCTGAAGTTTGAAAGTAGTGCAGAAGTTCAGTTGACAGTTAGAGTTGAACTCACAACCTCAGAGACACAAGTCATCTTCTGATGGAGTGAGCTATTTGTGCTAACGACCGTAGGACCGTAGGGTGAATTACTTGGTGTTTCTTAAGTTTCTCAACCATAATTATTTTTTAACTCTGCAGTTGTTAGAACCTGCAAGATGGCAAGGTAGGTTCCAAGGTGTGGTTGTCATCTCTGCCTCTGTCTCTGACTCTAACTCTGACACATAATCAAGTGATTTTGGGAAAAAATGTCAAAAAAGTCATAGTATAGTGAAGTGAGGGGGCGTGTCTAAAAGTCAACTCATTCCAGAGTTTGAGAGCCACTGATCCCCTCTGAGCTTCAGCCAATCAGCAGATGGAGCACAACACTTATAACATTAAACATAAGGCCACCAGAATAATATAAACATGATGTTTTTCCACATTTATTAATGACCTCATATAAACCAGTTAATCGTGCTCCTAGAATCCTCTGGTGAGGCACAGACAGATGCCCAGCACAGCAAACAAATATCTGCAGACTATCATAAAGCCAGAGGGGCAGCAGGCGCTGACCCGTCTCTCCTTAAATGCCCGGAGGTTAGCCAAAACAGAGGCGTTGGATTCAGTCCACCGTGATGTGTTCAGGACTCCAGTGAGTCTGCAGTCTGCTGAAAGGAAACCATTGTACTGAACAACTCTGGAAAGCCTCATCCCTCTCTGTCTCACAGTGTTTTACTGAGGAGGAAAGTCGTCTTAAAGTGAGTTCAACCTTCACATAAATGTCGCCAAGATTATTTTGATGCCATATCCACTTACAACAGGGGGTGAATGGGCATCTCTGTCAGCGCCCGAGCCCTGAGGCCTGAGCACGTCTGCAAAAGAAGCAACAAACTTACACAGGTGGGACTTTTCATGGAGTCGATGTCGAGGCAGAGGGTTACGCAGAGGGAAACTCACTAACATGAGCTGAAAACAGAGGTGGACTGATACTGGACTGAGGGCGACCTGGTCCATATTAATCTTGTTAGACTAGTTAGTAAGTGTAACTAGTTTGCTTATCTACACTATTTTAAGCTTCTCTGTGTGTCAGGCCGTGTTACTGAAGTCTTCTCCTCCTCCTCGCATGTGCGGACAACGAGCACAAAACACAAGCTGCACAAACTCAAAAAAACTCCCAGGTCAGCGATAGAATGTAAATCAGAGGAGACGTTAACCTGGTCCAGAGGTTTAGGAGCAGCAAACAGCAAAGGAACTTTCATCCCACTGTTCTTATCTTGACCTGGGGACAAACAGGAGCCGTGAAACCCTGTCATTCTCAAATATCGTTCAGAAATCTGCCACGAAAGGTCATGAAAATCCAGTCAACAGATACACATGTGACAAAGAAACACCGTTTACCAACTGTAGAGGGCGCACGAGAGCAATCCTACACTGTGTTACTTCAGGAGAAAAGTTAAGAAGTTAAAAGGCTGTTTTTAGTGTGAAAAGTTATTTTGTCTACAAACAGCTCTAAGATCTAAGGTCATTCCAATGATTACACCTCTTCTGTATTGACTGCATAAACTGTCATAAACTGAGTGCTCACGCCTTAGTTTAATCTAAAACAACACCATTTTCCTATAGAAAGACGATACATTCCAAAGTAAAACACCTAAGCTTCAAAATATTTTAACATAAAAGGACGAGAAAATGTGCTGAAACTAAGTGTTTTTGCCTTTTTTTCCAGAATAGCTTTCAATATCTGACAGTTATGTACAGTTGACTGCATGTTAAAATAGTGTATTAACAATTTAAACTGTTTTGTTTAGAAAAAAAAAACAGACACCAAACACCAGACTGTTCATTACAGAATAAAACGTATTTGTCCAAAAACAGGCCAAACAAATGGAAACTTATGTACAGACGTGTTTTCTAACTCTCTCCTCTCTGGGGACAGAGACGCTGATTCGCCTGCTTCCTGCAACAAAACGAGGGAAATTACCGTAATACCGTGATTCTCAATCTCAAACCTCCACAACGCCTGAGATCTGCTTCACGTTGAGACGATCAAAGCCTGGAGGAGGGTGTGTGTGTGTGTGTGTGTGTGTGTGTGTGTGTCTGTGAGGCAGTAATGTGTTTCCACTGGGGAATCCTCTCCCTGGGAAAGTGCAATAGGTTAGAATATCAATGAGACGTGCCTGAGAGCGTAACTGCTCACCTGTTGTCTGACTGTGGCTCTGGCACTGAATCCTCTGTGGTCAGGAGCTTCCTCTCAGAAACTCTGTGTCTGTGACTGCGTTTGTTTCCCACAGTGAAGAAATCACCGTGGAGCTGGAATTATTATTATGACTATTTCTGATTAAACTGAGACTCATCATCAAACTGCTCAAAAATCCTGATCTTACACAGGATCACAAGTACAACTTATTTTGCACTTAGAGAATATTAACTAGATAAGATAACATAACATAAGATAACATAAGATAAGATAACATAAGATAAGATAACATAAGATAAGATAAGATAAGATAAGTTAAGATAAAGATAAGATAACATAAGATAAGATAAAGATAAAAATAAGATAAGATTTGGGGAAATGTACATTGTCACAGCAGCAAAGACAGTAAAGATAAAGATAAAGATAAATAATAAAAAAATAAACATGCATTTCCACATATTATCTGAAATCCAGTTCAACTTAATTTATAAAGCACTTTAAAAAACAACAACAGCTGAAACAAAGTGAATCAACTATAAAAACATAAAACATAATTAGACCTAAGAACAAACAATAAAACAATAAAATACTGTAGAAAGTTTAAAAAAAAACAACTTGAATAATTAGAATAATTTTATGACAATGATTGAAAATGACTTGATTATCACTAAAACGGTTCCAGGTCTAATGTTGAATTGAAGCTCTGTGTTGAGTCGAGTTGTTAAACATCGTCACTCATTGTCTCTGCTGCTAAAAACAGTCCTGACACACAAATGTGAGACAGGAAACACTAAACGGAAACATTCAGTTGATCCAGCTGTTTTCTCCCTCCTCACCCCCCCTCTCCCCCCTCGCTGTCTCCCATGTATCAAGTGTCAGGAGCAGAAAAAGGAAAAGGGAGTGAGAGGGTGAGGGAGGGAGTGAGGGAGTGAGGGAGTGAGGGAGGGGGTTCAAACAGGTGTCTGCTGAGGGTCCCAGCAGCCTGTTGGGTGCAGGTTTTACCTCGTGCTCCCAGCTGCTCACACACACACACACACATGCACACACACATGCACACACACGCACACACACACACACACACACACCATTTGTCCGAAGCCTAATCCATAGGAATTTTCAGATGTCATGGAAGTAGGATGTGTGTGTGTGTGCATGTGTGTGCGTGTGTGTGTGCATGTGTGTGCGTGTGTGTGTGTACTTTCACTGGTGTGTGTGTGTAACCCGACCACCCAGCCACCTGCAGTTACACGACTGACAAACACAAAGAAAGAGAACGTGCACTCTCTCTCTCTCTCTCTCTCTCTCTCTCTCTCTCTCTCTCTCCCTCACCCTCTCTCTCTCTCTCTCTGTGTGTGTGTGTGTGCGTGTGCGTGCGTGTGCGTGTGTGTGTCTTCACCGTGTCAGACTTCACGTGGTCGCCGTTCGTCGCTGGACTTGTGTCTCGGTTTGTCTTCCTCCGTGTGTGCATGTGTCACACAATCCAGAGGGTGAACAAATGAAATGAAAGATTATTATCAATGATGAAGCAGAGGAAGAAGAGGAAGATGAAGGTCACATGGTGGAGTGGTGGTCAGCACCCGGTGGTTGATTTTCTCCAGGACTCTAAATTGGCTGCAGGTGTGAGTGTTTGCTGTGACTCTGCTGTGGAGGAAACATCAGCAAACAACAGGTGGATGATTGATGGAGAAAAATCGAAATGTCTTTAAATGAGTTTAAACAACAACAAGCTCAATAATGAGGCTCATATTAGAGGACGGTGCTCAGCTCACCTGTCAGTCACTGCACCGAATCAGGTTCAGGGGTCAGAGGTCAGGGTTCCTTTGAGAAAAAACAACATATTTATTTTTATTTTATTTTCATCAAAGCGATAAATAAAAGTGTTGTGGAACATTTGTTCAAATCCAAAGTGAACGCAGGGATCGTGAGTGTGAGAACTTTTACGCTGAGAGTCACGACAACAGTGGATTATTTACTCTTTTACTTTATTGTTCTTTATTTTACCACCAGGTCACAGTGGACTCACACAAATGAAGAATTTTTGTCCTTTTTCTTTCATTTGAAAAACACCACAGAGACTGCTACAGTCACGATACTCAACACAATAAAGTCTTATTATACAGTTGTGTGACTGTAGGATAAAACGCTCTCTCTGCGTTATATTGTTATATTGTTAAATATCATTTTCTGCACTGGAGGCGTTTAGGACACTTTAACACATTCCTACATGAACACACACACACACACACACACACACAGAGTCAGACTGACTTTAACCAGCTAAAAACAAACAACCTCTGAGGACCAAACTAATTCATGTACAGTAATGAAGTCATAAAGTGTCTGTGATGAAGAAGCAGGACGTTAAAAAGCAGCTCACTCGTCCACTGTTTATTCTTTTTTTTCCCGTCTCTGCTTCAAATGTCTAAAGTTACACGTTTGAGGCTTTAAAACCTTTTCCTTCCTGAGCCGCTTTGTTCTGTGTGCTGCGACAAAGAAGAAACACTTCTGATGTGAGACGTGGATCAGACACTGAGGATTAAACCTAAAGATCACATGCTGTACAACATTCACTCACTCACTCACTCACTCACTCACTCACTCACTCACTCACTCACTCTGGTGACATCTGAGGCCTTTTGATGTCGTGAGGCAGTGGAAGAGGACACCAGAGGAAAGTTCTCTGCTCATTCACTCACTCACTCACTCACTCACTCACTCACTCACTCACTTTGACACCAGAGGAAAGTTTTCTGCTTTTTTTCAGAATAACTTCCAATATCTGGACTGACTAACGTCCCTTAATTATTATTATGAACAGAGATTAGAGAATAGAGAGTTAACGTTCTTCTCTCTTCAGAGTCTCAGGAAAGACAGATTTGTAGTTTTCTAAACAATCGCTGACTAAAAGCACAGTATGTGATTTCTGGTGTGTGGTGTCTTATTTAAAACAATAAAATAATGAAAGACATAGTTTGATGTTTGTTGTCACCGTCTTGTTGTGGTTTTCCTGTGTTTGTATAAAACATAGTCGTGACCACTGTCGTTGTACATGAACACCAGATTGCTTGCGTTAAATGTGAAATATAAAGAGTATAAAAGACGTTTAAAATAACATTTGTTTGAGTTTTTGGTCTCAAACTAAGTACAGGTTTTTCACGCAGGTGGTTTTCCGACTCTCTCGTCTGTGGCGACAAAGACGCTGATTCTCCTTAACAACCACACGTCGATGCTTTGACGTGTAACTTCTCCACTTCTCCACAGACTGTCGCGTAATTTACGGAAATGCAAAGTGTAAACGCTCGGTGAGGAATTATTAATCCCTCGTATAACACACGCGAGGGTCAGATTACATCACGTAACATCACGTAACTTTCTTTTTCTCTCAGTAAAACATCATTACAGTCGTTATAGTGGTGAAAACACATGCTTTGGATTATCTTAATTAACGGTTCATCTCTGCAGGTAATCTGTAGAATGATGAAAACAAGAGGAGGAGATGGATTTAATGAAGTATTTTTTTTGTTTTGTTTTTTTAAAAACATGCATTACTCTGCAGCCTTTATGGTTTACATTTAAACAGTCACATCACTGGCATTTTGAATTAAATCCACTTGAAATTGCGCTCAGGTTTGAATGAATGCTGTTTTCTCGGGTGGTAATTAACCAGAAAAATGAAGTTAAACACATTATTTGACATTTCACAGAAAGAAATCCAATGTTTTATGTCAAATATGTATGTAAACGTGAAAGAACATGCAGGTAACACAGTTATGGCCGATAAATGAAAAATAAAGAGGGAACAGCCTGTGCTTGTGCTTGTGTGTGTTTTCTGTACGTTGGTACACACACACACACACACACACACACACACACACACACACACACACACACTAAAGGGGAGATTTAAGGCTGATGAGGGTCAACAGCAGCAAACCACAGGCAGGAAACTGTGTGTGTGTGTGTGTGTGTGTGTGTGTGTGTTACATACATTCATCTTTGTGTCAGCTGTGGAGAAGCTTACACACACTTACACACACTTACACACACTTACACAAACTTACACACACTTACACACACTGTAAAGAAAACAGAAACACTGAATAGAGGTTAGTGTGTTTGATAGGGGGAGATCTGTGCGTCTCATGTCTGAGAACTTATCGACTCGTACGTCAGTCGTTTGTGTTTCACTGTCACTGAGGCCAGTGTTCATGTGTTCATGTGTTCATGTGTTCATTTACCTGTTGCTTTTCTGATCCACACAACTCTCACTCACTCACTGGTGCCCTGAGCAAGAGAAACCAGAAAATGACTGTGGTAGAAGTTGAAGTCACTTTTTTATAACGTTATTTAAGTAAAAGTCTTAACTGTACTTAAGTATCAAAAGTTAATTTTCTGATATAAAATGTACTTAAGTTTTAGAAGTAAAAGTAAAAAGTATTGAAAAAGTGAAACATTCAGCCATCATTTGTATTTATTTATTTTGATGAATGACAGATTATTCCCGTGCAGATGATAAGATTATTGAATCTGAATGATTATGATTTATGATCTCTATGATAAACCTGTGCTGGTGGTTTAAAAACACACTGATTTCATCTTTTAAATGAAGATTCAATGAAATGAAATGAAATGAAATAAGTCCATCATGGTTTCTGCAGACAATATTCAGCAGAAATCACAGTTAACCATTTTTTGGAAAGATTATTTTGTTGAGTAATTCCTGCGACCAGAACTGGAGAAGAGCGAGTGCGCCACCTTGTGGACGTGATGAGCTTTGTTTCTTTAACACTTTTGTGTCAGTTTTCTTGCTCTTTTTTAATCTCTTTAGAAACATTTCACCCGCATGTGTTCATCCAACTCCTCAACATCAGCCCAGAGGCAGGAGTTTAAGGGTTTAAGGATTAAATGTAAAAACAACATTTCAGTGAAACTGTGACGAAGAAAAAGATGATCCGGCTCCTGAAACCCTTTAACGACGACTCCAGAGCGTTTAAGTGTCTGCCTGTCGTTTACTGTACATCCACATCATCAGGCTGAAGTCACATCCCATAGTTTTCCATCTATATTCCATATAAATCTGACCCTGTCGAGCTCTGGAGGTCATGTGACTCAGAGCTCACAGCACCTAATGGTCAGAATGCAAGGGGAAATTTACAATGATTATGCCTCTAAGTATCACTTAAAAATAATAAGGATAATTAGCAGACATGCATTTATTTTCCAGTTCCATTAAATTGTTGATACGAGGAAGAACAACAAAGAAAAGAGTGGTAATATGAGATTTTGTCTCATTTAATTTAATTTAATTTAATTTAATTTAATAATTTCAATGGTCCGCATTTCTCACCTTGTTGCAGCTGATCCTCTTTGCTTGATTGATTACGACTTTATTCTCCTCATAGTCATTGCTAAAAAAAAATCATAACGAAACACTTGGTTCACACAGAATGAAGCACTTCTAGAGATTTAAAGGGCAGTTTCACCCATTCTTTTCCCACTTGTTCAAATATAGAATAAACTTTTAATGTGTTTAATTCACATTCGATTACAGAGTCGGATACAATTTGACCAGTTTCTTTGTTTTCCTTCAGATCTTTTAGTCATCCAGACATGATCTTGACAGAGACGCAGTAAAGAACAGTGCAGGGCTTTTATTTTCACATTTTCTCAATCGCAACTTCCTGTGTCTCAGATCCACTGTGATCTGAGACACTGTATAGTTGTATATTTTTTGGGTGAAGTGGCCCTTTAAGTCCTTCAACGTCTACAAATGTTGGATTATTTCTGTGGAACGATGAGTTTTACTCGTCATGTGATGCTCGTTGATCAAATGAAAACCGTTCATCTGCAACAACGACAACAAAAGCCACAAAGAGTCTTCATTCTCACACTGAAAGAGCAGCCTTTAAAAAAACAAACAAACAAACAAACAAACATTTTTCACTTAACGTAAGTCGTCACTGCATTTCCCCCCCGCTCTCTGTTCTCTGTAACATATTGAAAAGTAAGATTTGAATCACAACACCTTACACAAAGAACAAAGATGAAAACACTTTTATACACCATGAACTATACAGTATATGTATATACACATACATGTATGTATATATATGTATGTGTGTGTATATATATATATATATATACACACACACACATCAGCCCTCTTTATATAAATAACTTTCCAAACAAACAAAACGTTTTTCATCATCAGGAGAGTTGAAGACATTCAATATTAAAAAGTCGATCTTCCTTTTAAACTGGTTTATAAACGTTTGTTATTGACATCACTTCCTAAATCTGACATCACTCGTACAAATGTGATGAGGGGGGGGGGGGGGGTTGGAGAGGGGGAGAGAGGGGGAGAGAGAGCAGTTACAGAGCAAAGACAAGCATCGTTTAGTCTCTTGTCGAGCTTTAAATCCACTTCCTGTACAGGTCAGAGGTCACGTCACCTCCAGGACGATGGAATCACATCAAGTACAATCATCCTTTCATTTCATCGCCCGTAAATGAACGTGTGCAGAAATGTAACTTTATATTTAAGCTGGAAACAAGCATCGATGAGTCTGATCCTCAAATAGTTTGTTCAGAGTATTGGGTTCATAAAATATCGATTTAAATATCATAATAATAACGCCGTACAGTAGCGAGGAAACGACTCACAATGACTGAATTATTAAAGATTCAGAGGTTTGTGAGAGTGACACAGTTTTAGTGCCAACACTCAAACTTTACTTTATAGAGATCTAATGAAATACAGAACAAACAATTCAATAATTATAATAAAAAATCTAAAATTTAAACTATTAAAGAAGCTTTTCTTTTTTTAAATGTCAAATGATATTCATTTACTTGCATTTCTGAGCAGAAAATTGAGTTTTCGTGATTGAACGTTCATTTCTGACTACTTTCTGATATCAGTGAAGTCTGAACTGATGCTGTAAAACAAACGTTAAATTCACTTTTAATGAGTGGATTCAGACGCTCGTCGTCGTTCTGGAACATTCGCACGATAAAAAGCAAACGTCAAACGGAGCAGACCGTTTAAACCATCGCACACATTCTTCACTGTGGCTGCAGAAGGAGCTGCGTCATCATTGCAAGTAAAAACAACAAACAACAACGTTCTTCAGGGTCTGTGAACTCTGGTTTAGTTTATGTACCTGGTTTGCACGAAACCTACAAGAGACTGACTGACTGACGGGAGGTGGAAGGTTCATGGTTCATGGAGGTCGATGGTTTGTTAATGATGGAGTTAAAGGGGCTGGTGGCTGTGTGTTATTATTCCAAGTCCTGACAGAAAATGTCCCTCCCACTCCAGCCTCAAGTGTACTGGTACTCCTCTGAGTACTGCTTGTCCTCGGGCGTGTACTGGTTGTCTCCGGCTGCGTACGCCTCCTCTCCGGCTCCATACTGGTAATCCTCGGGGGCAAACGGCTCGTTTGTGGGAGCGTACTGGTCTTCTGCTGCGGCGTACTCCTCGTCTCCACTGGGGAACTTGTTGTCGTCGCCGCTGCCGCCGCCGCCGTGCGATTGTTCTGCACTTTCTTGGTTCTCAGCGGAGTTTTTGCCTAATTTCTTCATTCTTGAAAAGAAAGAAAACACAGTTAAGTAGGGCTGTAAAAAACTACACGTGATCTCATTTCTAAGTGACAACCATTCTTCTGCATTTTATTTCATGAGCCACATCGCAAATAAAAGATCCGCCTTTACGTCGCGTGATTCAGTGGAGACTGAAGCCCGTCTGAGTTTATGAGCAGCGGCGCTGAGTGAGTGCGGCACAGGACAGGAGAAAGAGGAATAAATACAAGACGAGAATCACAACCACCCGACCTTGTGCCCGAAAAAACCTTCAGATTCGGCTCGTGATCGCTAAATACACCAGATTCCCTTGTTAAATGATGAGATTTTAGACATTTCCTTTGCTAAATGTTGGTTTTGATTCTTGTGCCTAACAAAAAAAAAAAAAGGAGCAGGTACTATCACTAAGGGAAAAGCAAAATAACAGGTCGAGCTAGAGGAAACACGCCACATGTCACTTAAGCCACTACAATAATGATAATAACAATAATATCAATAAGTAGCTTGAATGCCTGAATTGAATGTTTCTAATCTTTTGTTCATGAGCGCAATAAACATTTGGATTTATGAAAAAAAAAATTGTGCCAGAGAATCGTGAGCTCAATTCTAAGCAAAAAAACAAAAAAATAAACCATGATTCACATTTTCGCCAGAATCGTGAAGCCCCACAGTGTGTGTGTGTGTGTGTGTGTGTGTGTGTGTACTTACTGGTTCTTATGTTTTGCACCAGTGATGTGAGACTGGTACTGCTCCACAGAGTTAAGTTCAATCTTACAGACAGTACACTGGTAGCCTTGTTGTGTGGAAGCTGCAAACATAAAAAAGGAGAAAATCTTGTCAACTCGGGACACAGGACAGACGACCTCTGTACGCGTCAGGATTAAAAACGGTGAGTTCCTAACGCTGCGGTCTGACCTGGCGCTGTGGACGGACCGTACGTCTCCATCAGTTTGAGCTTGGTCATGCGTTTTCTATGCTTCTTGCCCTCGTAGTGCTGCTGCGCCATGAGTGGGTTGTTGAAGGAGGCCTGGCAGGTGGAGCAGAAACGGTCCGGGTTGTTGTTGTTGTTTTTGTTACAGCCGCCCGCCACATCGCTGACGTCATCCGCGGGTTTCTTCTTTGGCTGAGCTGCGGCCACCGCTGCTGCTGCTGCTGCTGCTGCTGCTGCCGCTGCTGCTGCTTTTTGAGAGGCTGCTGCAGAAGAGACACAAACATCAGAACATCAGGTTTGCACAAATTGAAACTTGCATGAGCTGGAGGTTCTGAGGACGGTGCTTCATACCTGGGTCCTGGAGGCCGACCATCATCAGCTTCAGTTTCTTGGCGTGTACTTTGCCTTGGTAGTGAGACTCGGCGATCACGGGAGAGGAGAACGTCATGTTACACAGAGGACACACCTTAGTCCGATCACTGTCTCCATTATTACAATCCTGCAGACAAAGTCACACACGGGGAAATAAATCATCTGTGGTCACAAAATGGATCACATATCTGAACTAGAAAAGGCAGTTGCAGTGGGACTGGTTTGAGTCACTTGAATTTGTATGAAAAAGAAGTTGAAGTGTTGAAATGGACAATTTAAAAAGGCATTAAAGTAGTTGGAAAAAGTATAAATAGTCTAAAAAGTACATGAATTAGAATGGTGTTGAGTACTTTGTGGAATAAGTAGTATTTTTGTGGAGCAAACCTTTAAAAACCGAGGTACACAAAGTAATATTTGGGTGTACACAAAGTTATATACATAATTTTTTTTACTCACACTCGCAGGTGATGGCTTTAACTTTTTTACAGCCGGCTCCTCATTTTGCATGGAGATGTATCGCCGCATTTTGTTAGCATGTTTCTTGCTCTGGAAGAAAAGACGCACAAATGACAAACATCAGCCAACATCAGCAACTGGAAAGCAAACACATTTCTATATTAGTTATGGCACTCCACCACATGGTACCGGCACGGCTCGACTCTACACGGTTTAGTTAGTTTTCTATTACTATAGTGATGTAGTGCCACTAAACTCATGCATGCTACAAACATTATCAGTGTTAAAGATGAGCCGCCAGATAGGAAACACACAAAACACTGAAACATTTTACATTGAGTAATAAAAATGATGTTATGTGTGCATTCAATAATAATTATATTCTTCATAATAGATACTAATTGTGCAGTTTTGTGCAAGTATCAATGAGTACAGAGACAGCATCACAGGACAAGCAGCAGCATCAGCAGTACCTGTGGGCTCACTGACCTGATAATGCGTTAACTTCTGAGACTCAGAAATGAGGACAGCATTGCAGACTTTACACTGGGAGTCAGAAAACAGGTCGCCGTGCTCCTTTATCATCTTATTTACTGCAGGAGAAAAGAAATGTACATTACTCCATATATCTTCATAGCAACAGTTCAAACAAGAATCTTCATTTATCAAGGGCATGAATAAGAGCATGTTGTCAGTCCCTGCCTGTCTGTCTGTCTGTCTGTCTGGCACAACTTAATGTCTACACAGACTAATAATGTGTTTTGCTTATTTTGTTACATTTTGAATAATTACCATTTAGTTTACATCATATCCTGACATGAGAACAGTGGTTGATGGTTTGATTTCTTGTTTTGAATCAACACCACAGTGAATATTAAACTGAAATTTGACTTAAAAAGTAAAAATCACAGCTGAAATTGCAAATACAGTAGAGGAGAGACTGGGGATAGTTGGAACAATCACGAATCACCCGATTCACTTCATGCATTTTCTGTTTGTGCAGCTTCACCATTTAATGATTAGTTTCTATTAGGGATGGGACGATACCACTTTTTTGTCCGATACGATATTCAGTCATTTTAGATCATTTATGAACGTATGAAGCTGTTAACACATTTGTGCCGAGTCATTTCAAAGCCATCATTCTCCAAGTGTGAAACAAATATTGTTCTCCCGAAAAAGAAGAAATAAACAACCCAAACATGACATGAGAGATTTTTTATTTACTTTTTTTTTTTTTTCAGTCTGTGCATAGTGAAAAATGCGATATATAGGATTTTTGGATGTTGTCATTTTGACCAGTATTGGACCAATAACGATTCCCATCCCTAGTTTCTATCAGATTTTGAACGTCCTGACTTAATAGCTTGTGTGTCTTATTGTTGATTTGTATTGTTTTATTGTATGTGCTGCACCCTGTGGTTTAAATGTGCTTTATAAATACGATTGGATTGGATTAATAGAGCTCAATCAAGAAAACTATACATATTTTCCACAAATCGTGCAGTCTCTGAGTTCAGGTGCACATGTTTTAGTCTTTCGTGTCTAATGAACTTGCTTTAAAGCTGCTATTGTTTACTTTAGCACAATCATGCCACGGTGACAACATCATCACGTTCCGACCACCCATAACAACTTAGCTCATGTTGTGTCGTTCACAAGTTTGGAATTGAGCTCAGCGAACACTGTGTGTACGCGAGCAAAAATCTGGGATTACGTTGCAAAAATAGCACATGTCCTCGCAGATGCTGCCGCGTGTGTGAACGTGACGGAGCGGACAGAATGTCCTCCCACAGGCTCATAGAGTCCCGGTCCTCAGACACACACGGAGTCACTGTCAAACACAAGATAAACGGATGCGCACACGCTCTCGTCGACCTTGGGAGCTGAAGCGGCTACAGTTAGCTTAGCATGATAGCCTACGCCGCGCGCGCACATACACACACACACGAGCCGTGCTGCCGGCAGCTAATGTTAGCCCGCACGGAGGAAGGAAACAACAACATTGGCTGTTTGCGCCACTTTCATCTCCACTTTGACCGAGTGACTGACACAATATTAAGGTAAAATGGAAGCAAGAACACGCCGTACCTTCCGCCGGACCAGTGGGTAGGTAAGGAAAGTCCTCCGTCTGCATCACTACGGCCATAATTTCGACTGCTCACAAAACACAGACGTCCTATCACGCATGCGCAGCAGAGGCAAAGCGCTTCCTGCGTGGTTCTTCTTCTTTGGATTTTCAAACCGGACGTTCATATCTGTTTAATTGCATTACCGCCACCTGCTGTTGTTAACGCTGCACTTCTTGCAGTTTAATAGAAAAGTTGGATCTCAAGACATTTTTACTGTAAAGTTCTGACTAGGATTTGTTCAGGACATCTTTGATTACTACCACTCTGTAAATGAGACATTTTAAATGAGTACCGTTTTAGAGAAATTTCAAATTAAAAGTCCCATAATTGCACTTTTTAATCGAAAAATTATCAAATTTGAGATTTAATTAAAACAACAATTCCCAAAAGTTCTTCACACACGTGCAACGAAGCAAGAAATTAAGTTAAATCCCAACCAAAAGACACAGTCGACAGCCAGCACCCACCTTCTCAGCAAGTTAAACATTTCAAAATGTATTTATGAAAACTTGTTCACTCAAACACTGAGGAAATAGGATTGATGATTTTCTAGCCACTTTGTTACTTATGCTGTCAATAATATACCTTGCATTCAACAACAAAGATTTACTAGAAATGCAAGAAAGATCCAAACCCAAAACTGAACTTGAAAATGCTGAACTCACTCCCAAAACTAAAATAGAAAATTCGAAATTCACATTCGATTCCTGTTCACTGATTTTGTTATACAGCATGGAAATGTTTCTGAAATTAAACAGTGTATGATATACAGTATGAAGCATATTTATTACCGGGAAACTGAAACATCAAATAAAGCTTTATATTTAGAATGACATCATTATGACATGGAATGAATTTAAGCTTGAAGAAAATTTGCCGAATTACTGTGTGATCATCTCACAGAATTATGCTGATTTCAGATCAGTTGACAGTAATCTTCTTTCATTAGTTAAACCTTAAAGTAGTCAAATATGCATAATCACAATAATCTATATGTATGTCTACACTTGTAGTTGTTGTATGTCATGATTAGTGTTTTTGGAGCTCAAGCCTGAGGTCAAAGTGACCTTGAGGTTTGACTGCTTAAATATCTATAACCTGACTGATGTCCCTGAGAGACTGAGTTCTCAAAACATGGACAGACATTTATAACATGTATTAAGTGTCGTGTTGTGGAGCTAGTCTGTTACAGACACAGCAGGCATGTATTTTCTCTCCTGTTGGAAAACCAGCAGAGCCTCCCCGTCCTTCGTCTCGTCCGTTACCAGCTCAAAGAAGGCCTCGACCACCTGAGACATACTGAGACACAAACACACGGCGACGTCAGGAAACATTAGGGCGTGACTTAACAGAACAAACAGTGGGAATAAAAGGGGGGCGGGGGCAAAGGTCAAGGTGCAGATATTTGCGAGGGTTGGTTCTCACTTCACTATCCCAAACTTTTCAACTAGCAGTTGAGTTCCATCTTTCAGGTGGGAGAATGGTCCCAGTCTGGCCGGGATGTTGGAGAAGAGGCCGGTTTGAACGAAACCTGGACACAGACAGTTGATGCGTACGCCGTATCCTGACAGTGCACTGGCAGCCTGGTGACAGACACTCACAGTTAGTTTTTCTGCTCTTTAAATACCCAGATATTTAAGATAAGATAAGATAGTCCTTTATTTGTCCCGCAGTGGGGACATTTGCATTGTTACAGCAGCAAACCCATTGATAAACATTCAAATGTAAAGATGTCAGGTTGTAGCCTATAGTTCCTTGTCTTCTGTTGTCTCTTATGTCTGCAACATGAAGCTATATTTTAATTGTGCTAGGTCAAAAAAAAAGTTCCCATTCTCAGAAGTACTTTTAAAAGAAATAAAAGGTTAAATAACAGTTAAATCAATATTAAATAAAAGTGGGCTGCTGACTGTGTGATGGTTATCTGAGTGGCGGTACATCAGTGTTGTAATCTATTGCGTCAGAGTCCACGGGACCATTGCCTCTGTGGTCCACGTGTCCCTGTCCTTGTGTCCTCACTTACTTCTTTGGCGTTGTCTCTATAGATAATGTAAGTTGAATTATTACTTGCACAAGTGACTTGCACTTTGCATTGGTTTTATCACAGTTATATAGAGTATTATCATTATTATTATTATCATAGTCTATGTCTGTTTGTATGTTTGTCTGTGAGCTGAGCGCAAAGAAAGGACAGACTTTTGATGTGCGCTGATGTGACGTGGCCTTAAATCTGTCTGCAATTAAATAGATTGTGAGGAAAAAGTCGCCTTTGTATTGTTTCATCTACACATTCCATTGTTTTACCATGACATATATTCAATTACACATTTAAAACCAGCACAAAAGAACTGTATGTGAACAGAATCTGAGGTGTAGTAGCAGTAATGTTTCAGTTGAATAAATGAGTGCAAACAAAAAGGTTCGCAGTATTAGCAACAGCATCAGTTTCTCTGCATTAAGATGAACATTTGTCACGCATGGTCAGCGCTACTGTAGGAATTCATGTAGGAAGATTTGAGGGCCAGTGAAAGGTTGCTTTTGGTGCCACATGTGGCCCACAGGCCGCTATTTGAACAGCCCGGAATTACACGTTGGAAATAATGATAAAGATAAAAGATACAGTTACATACTCAGAAAAGCACAGTGAACTTCAGCATCTGCCACGCCCTCTAAGGCGGGCACCACACAGGTGAGGACTTGCAAAGCTTACCAAAGATTACAAACACATGTCTGTGCATGCACGTGAAGAACACTTTCATCCACTCTTTAGTTTCCTTCTCCCTCTTCTTTGCAAACAGCACATGCTTGTGTTTCATTGTAAATAACAACTGTGTTTGCTCCATAAAAACCCTCCTCTCTTACCGACATGGCCCGAGTGAAGCCGACCACTCCGTGTTTGGAGGCTGTGTAGACCGGACAGCTCGTCAGAGGACCAATACCTGCAGGATATTTATGTCAGTCAGTGTTTATCTTCAGTTTATACACTGATGTCAATTGTTAATGATTAACTCTACCTGCCAAGGATGCTGTGTTGACAATGACTCCTCCTTGTCCTCCTTTCAACTTGTTCATGTGCTCCAGGACCAGATAAGTCGCTCTGATAACTCCGACCTACAACCGCGGAATAATCTGTTTATTCTCGCTGTCAACCGCAGAAATATTTCATTCACCGGCCAAATTGAATCACCAAAAACTGCCAACACGTCGTCCTCGTTTCTGTTTCTCACCAGATTGACGGAGATCATTTTCTCCCACGTGCTCTCGTTCAAGATCCCAGCGTTGTTGCACAGGATGTGGATTCCTCCAAAGGTGTCCATGGTTTTCTGAAAGGCAGCTGGAGGGAAGAGAAGAAGAACAGCAGTGACCACACATGTTCGAAGGTTATTGCTCAAATATTATATACAATATTATGTTCTAGCCGGACATTCAGCAGCGGTTATCTACCCCACAAAGTTTTCATACCAGCCAAAATAGTTTTCAGTTACCTTTTAAATCTAATGTTCCTACACGGTCTGTTTGTGTCACTGAAGTCTTTTCAGGTCAGTTTTAATCTCCTCTGAAGGTTTTGATCAGAGTTGTAGACCAAAGAGAGCAAACATTTGTCGACTTTGTCAAACAGTTTAAAACATCTAACCCTAACCCAGAAATAAGTGAACCAACTCACAGGCTTTTACTGAGGACACAATGTTCCCGAGCTTCCTGGTGTCCATTTTTTGAGTTGTTTACATGCGTGCGTTACCTTTGACCTGCTCCTCCTGTTCGACATCACAGTGCAGGAACAAAACCCTCTCTTGTCCGTACTGTTTGGTGAGCACCTGCATTAAACTCTCTGCTTCGGTTTCATTCATGTCCAGGAGAGCGACCTGCAAAGACGAGCCACAGTCAGTCCACAGCCAGTCCAATTCAAATGTGGCCCTAAAGCTGCCTCCTCGTGGCACCTTAGATTCTGGTCAGGTTACAGTATTATTTGATTTGCCACTTACAGCCTTTGAAAAATGTCTGGACCAGTTTAATTTCTCATTTTAAAGTAGGTAATTGAATAACTCTGGTCTTCTAGTTCCGCCCATGTAAGGCTCCTGTACCTCTAATGCTGCGAGACCTTTAAAAATTCAACCAGCGTGAAGACTGTGACGTTCAGATCTGTTTGATGTAATCGTTATTCTCTAACTGAACTGTTTTACTGAGAGGTTTCACTAATATTAAAGTCTAAATTTGGACACTCACTCACTCATCTTCTACCCCTCTATCCTCCACATGAGGGTCACGGGGGTCAGCGGACATAGAGCCAAATGTGAACAAGATTTTATATATCTTTCAATTATTGTATTGGTCAATTATTGAATCTGTTGTTTGGTCCATAAAATGTTGATCAGTGTTTCAGAAATCAGGGAATCAACGTGCATCCTGAGGCTGTGTTGCAACCTCCTTTACATAAGTATGTGTCCTCACAGGACCTGTGCTGCACTTTAAAGACATCCACAGACCCTGGCTGCAGATTCCCGTGTCAATGATTTCTAATAGAGTATAGAGTATAGAACGTGGGGGGGGAGTGGCTCAGTGGTTAAGACCGTTACCCTGTGTGCGAAAGATATCATGGTCGCAATGGTCGCAAGTTCAACTCCACCCCTGGCTGATTGTACTCAATTCCATTGTAAGTGGCTTTGGATAAAAGCGTCTGCTAAATGACATGTAAAGTAATGTAATGTAATATAACAAACATGAATCGTTCCCGTGCAGTTTTTAGTCTCAGGGCACAAATTTCCTTTTTTCCTTCCTTATTTTTATTCTCAAGTTCCCACACGTTGCAAAATAGAAGCAGAAGGAAAAGAGAAACCGCCGTCTTTCTTTTGAGTTTGCAGGACAATAATTGTGAGTCAGAACTCCGACTACTTTCAGCCTCTTCATCCGCTGTGCTAAGGGAAAGGGTGCAGTCAGGCTTTGTCACTGACGCTGCCTGCAGTCTGAATAAATGAGTGGATGATTCAGAACATTATAATAAACAACGTGAAAGAAAAGCAGAACATCTAGGACTCAAAGTGTCTTGGCAAACAAAAGCCTTGGCAAACAAATGAAATGAAATAAAACGTTTGACTTTACCTTGGCACCACTTTGCAGAAGTTTCTCCGTCATTGCTTTTCCGATCCCCATGACGGCTCCGGTCACCACTGCGACTTTACCACTCAAACTCATTCTCCAGCCGCTGTCGGAGATCAGGATCTCTGCAGAGGGAAAAAAAACCAGAGAAAACGTTTGGCAGAGTTGAGTCACTGTACTTAAACGCTGAGGCGTGAGTCCAGCCCTGAAGGAGGAGTGTGTGTCAAAGGAAAAAAAGGAGGCTTCACTCTCTCAGTGACTGTATTTCTGTAATCTGATCACTAGAGGGTGCAGTTGCTCTGCTCAGTCCGAGGCAGCAGCAACACAAGTTACACACTTTAATTATATGATGAAAATTTCTAATCAGATCAACAAGTTAACCATGGATTTTTCATTAGTTTTAGTTTTTATTTAGTTCTGACTTTTTGTTGTTAAAATGAGTTTGTTTTAATTAGTTTTTATTTGTTGTAAATGCTTTGTTTTAATTAGTTTTTATTGGTTGTAAATGCTTCAGTGTTACTGTTAGTTTTTTTGTAATATGGAGTATTTGCCAGGTGCAAGATGCAAAAAGGTCATAATAATAATAAGTATTGTGTCATAAAAACCCAACAACAGATGCCATTTCAAAAATGTATTTTGGACAAATGAACAAATATAACAGACTAAAGACACATGAACATAACATAAATAATAATAAATAACCCTCATGTGACACATGTACTAACAACAACATTTTATTATAAATGAAAATAAAACCGTTGAAAATTGCCGGTGGAAAAAAAACCACTTTATATGAAATAAATTTACAAAGAAGAACACTAAGTACATTTTCATTACGATTTTAGTTTCTTTTAGTTTCACTTAGTTATCTTTTTTAAACCTATAGCAGTTAAAGAAAATGTTTTAGTTTTTCATTATTTTGTTAGTTTTCGTTGACTATAATAACCTTGGTGTGTGTGTGTGTGTGTGTGTGTCTGGTATTATCTTTTTATGTTGTGGGAATCAAGTCTCCATAACATTAAGTTGAAGATGTGTTTTAAAGTAAGGCAGAGGTCAGAGGTCAGGGTCAGGTTACAGTTAAGGTCAGGGTTAGGATTAGGCCAGTCATAATTATGGTTAATGTTAGAGTAAGTCTACAGGAAATGGATGTACTGTAAGTCAATGCAATGTCCTCTGAAGTCATGGAAACCAGTGTGCGTGTGTGTGTGTTTGTCCTTTACTGCCACTAGAGGGAGCACAGAGTTGCCACATGGTGACTTCTTGCCTCAGTCCATGTTACATCATACAGATAGAGCACATGTGCACAGACAGGGCAGAGTTCATGTACATGATGTTAGCATGTTTTCATCTACCACTGTACTTCAGGCTGTGCTGATTTTGATTGTGTTACTTTTTACTTTTTTTTAACTTACTACTTTAATTACTTTTACACACTTTTTTTCCCCAACGTTTTCCAATGCATTTGTGTGCATAAAGCGTGTTTTTGTCAAATGAAACTCCTAGAAATAACATATATAAAGGCAGCAATGGATAGATTCCTTTGTAAAAACAACAAATCTATATGTATCTAGATATTAAAGAGTGTGTCCTGTAACTCTGTGCACTGGCACTCTCAAACAGCGGCTCCATACAGGCCCCTCGAGCTCGTCTTGCTTACAGGGCAAATCATTTTACAGCTTTCAGCTGGGATTTGCTGACCGGCTGCTGACTTGTGTTTTCATCCCAGCGGCCCGTTCCCATTTCACTGGTGATTACACTGCTAAAGAGCTGGAGAGAGCCGGACAATGCAGGAGAGCTTTACGTGTCACCAGTGTCATTGGCCACAAAGAATAGCACGCGGCCATTTCACTAAATATCAGCCCTATTTACAGTGTGTGTGAATGCAAAGGCTTCGCTTCATCTGCGTGTGTGTGTGTGTGTGTGTGTGTGTGTGTGTATGTGTGGGGTGAAGGTGTGCGACAGGTGCTGTTTGTTGTGTTGCCAGCAAAGACAGTGATACACCTCAGCACTCACACACACACTCAGAGAAAGTGACATAAACACCACACTGGTATGTTCTCAATGAACAAGCGACAACACTCAGGACCAGGAGAGTGGACGTGAGGTCTCTCCTTAAACCTAAACACACGTTTTACTGTGCTACTCATGAGCGTCTACTGCTGATAGACAGACAGACAGACAGACAGTTGGCTAGCTAGCTCTGTTTTCTTGTCATCGGAAAGTATAGCTTGCTAGCTAAAATTATGGCTCGCTAGCTAGCTAGCTAGATAGCTTGCTAGAAAACGAAACTAAAACTAAGCATTTACAAAAAATACAAACTAGCAAACCCGCTCTAAAATTAATTAAAACTAACTCATTTTAAAAAACAAACAGTCAAAACTACATACAAACTAAACTAATGAAAAGAGTGAGTGAGCGGGTCAATGGCAAAAACTGTAGTGAGTGGTCATCAAGACTAGAAAAGTGCGATAATTATAAATAAATAAATAAATAAATAAACAAAAATAGACCATTTACTTAGTTTTAATATCACCTTCAAACAAAAACGCTACAACATGCCTTAATAAGAGTAAAAATAAAGCAACAGGTGCATGAGGACAGTAAAACCATCCAGACAGCAGTACTAAACATGGAAGTACAAATCCAAAAAGAAAATAAAGTATGCGTCATTAAAAGAGTTAGTTAAAGAGGAGACATGTGCTTCACCTTTGTGTGTTTGTGTGTGTGTGTGTGTCTCTTGTCAGCTGTGTGTCATGGCGGTGATGTTGTTATTAACACCAGCAAACAGCAGCACGGCGGGGACAAAAGACACAGACATAGATGGAAGCATGTAGAATAGAGGGATTAGGGGAGGAATTGTACACACAGGATGGACGCCCTTGTGTCATGACTTGTTTTTCATACACTTCTGAAAACAGGAAAAGTCACATGACAATATACACTTTCACTATTTCAGTGTTGAGTGTAAAGAAAGTGACCATCTAGTAGATTATGGCTTATATTCATGACTCTGATCCGTGAATAAATAAGTAAAATATTGAAAAGGATAAGTCGTGGGTCAATGTAGAATTCATAATCTTTTCTCTTACCTAAATTCTCCATATTGTGCCTCTCTGAATTGGTCACTTTGGCTCCAGCGGTCCTTTAGTTACCCCTGAGGTACCACAGGTATCTATGCTTGGCCCCCTTCTCCTCTCGTCGAACGTCACCACCATCTCTCCCTTTTCAAATAAGGCTGCAAATGTGGTGTAATTAACATGAAGTGTTGTAAACCACTGTTCAAGTCAAGGTCACAACAAATAACAAATATCAACATGAAAAAATTATAATGTGACCATTATGCCATTATATCATATCTCTGATGGGACACTTGTGACTTTATCTTAAGCAATAACATTTCCACACCCAGTTAACCCTTCTTTAAAACACAGTTTTCAGGCAGGAAAACCTGTTCTCACCTGAAGAGGGGGGTCTGTTGAACAGTCATGTGACCACATGGTGAATGACAGAGACTTTACAGTGTAGCCAGTCCCGTCTTGTCCACCACACTCCATTCAGTCTGAGGACTACACGTGGGGTTGTTGGGGCGTTTGGTGCAGCTGCAGTTAATAAGTTAGAAAAGCCATATTTTTTACTTTCAGATACAGTACATCCAGGTAGTAGCTACTGTACACTCAAAGGTCATATGTGCACCAACATGTTTGAGTTAAAACGAGTAAAAGTGAAGAAAAAAGAAAAAAAGAGCAAAGGTCTGCAGGTCCTGCTGATTCACCACTCAAACACACACTGTTTATGATAAAGCGTTCATTTGTAGTCTACTGTGAGAAAACACACACATGTCATGATCAAACGCAGACTGATGGCATATTTTTGGCTTTAGTCATAAACTGTTGGCCACGAGCAGCAGCTGAAGTTTCTCTGCTGTTTGCCAGCACTTTTGTTACAGTACATTTTCATAGTACATAGTACAATTTTAAAATGCCACTAATAGTTTTGCTTTTGCTTTTTGGAAATTCAACTTAATTAACAGTTAGCAGTACTAGAAATGGTGTTGTCCAGTCTGTAAAAATGTTACTTTACAATCTCATCCAAAGTTTAGACTTTATTCTGTTATATTAATGTCACACTCGGTGTGTAAACTGTATATTAGGTCCTATCAATCTGTTATATACACATTAACTAGAGTTAAAGTCGTTCACACCACAGCTGAGCTGTCAGGAGCAGAGACTGAAAACAGGTTTATCAGGCCACTGATACTTCATAAAACCAGGCCGTCTATAATTGATGATGCTTAAGTTTCAGTTACTTGAAAACTTGAATGTACAGTGAACATAAGGACCAATGTTTTTATTGCTGTATAAATTAGTTTGACTCTAAAATGTGTTCATAATTCATAATGTCCATGAGGAGGAAACAATAACACTTTCTTTTGTCTTTATCAGATCAAATGTAAAAGTCATTAACTCCTGTTAACCATAAATACACCAATTCATTCAGTCTGTAACTCATTAGCACACACACTATATCAAATATCACAAATCCTACTGTAATTATTTAAATAAGATGATTGTATTACATTATATGTCACCCCACACACACACAGTAGGTTTTCACACAATACAAACACAAACGTGAACGTATAGTTTGTTGTTGCGACGAAATTTTAAAAGTTTCAGGAGAGAAAAATAAACTGTTTAAAAAGCTGGACACGTGCAGCTTCCACTTTGGACACGTGTGCGGCGAGACGTCAACAGCGGCTTTAACTGCGTTTGCACACAAATCTTTTTACACACGTTTAAAAAACAGCAGCGACAATAAAAAACTCTTCTGTTTGATAAACATGTGTCACAAAAAGTCTGGAGGGTTTTCAGAAGCTGTGGTTACAGTGAAACTTTGTGTTTTGTGATAGATAATTACCGAGTTAACGGGGGTTCGACGTGTTCACGGGGCGAGACCGACGTCATCGTGGATCCCGTGGTGCGTTCACGTCGGTTGGGAAAAGTGAGTTTTAGAGGAAAAATAAATTGATTGACAATCATTCTTTATTTTTGAATGAAAATAATTTAGATCTCAGTTTACGGGATTGTGTAAGAAAGGGATGTGTTAAATTTGATCTATTTTCATTTTTTAAATTTCTAATTTCCGGGTCTATCCCCCCCCCCCATTAATAACTGGATAAACAATTATTCACATGTTTGCACCACTTGTTGCTATGGTAAAGTAAGGTAGGTAAGTTAAATATAAATTGAGTATACGTTTGTATTTGTATTCCTTGTTTAAAAAAATACATATCTGAAAATATTCACAGGTGCAATGGAAGTAAAAGGTTTTTGTTGCTATTTTTGTCTAAAAACAAAAAACAGCTCTGAGTCTGATAAGTCACACATTATAGATCATGTGTGGTTAATAACTGCTTAATAACAGCTACATCACAAACACAATGGTTACTTGATGTTATATGTCGTAGGTATAATATTGTTTTTATTGATGTAAAAATGTTAAATGTAAAGCACACACACAAAATAGAACTGTACTTTCTTACGTGCAATTTTTTAAACCTTTTTTCATGCGTATTATTAAAAATGTATGCCAGGTTGTGCATTTTTAAGTGGTCTTATTTTTTTCATGTACTTTTTGTATTTTGTAATCTAATGTAAACAAGGTTTACAAAACAAACTAAAATATGCACACTAACACATATATGCATAAAAACTTGGCAATTTAAGGGTTAAAAACTTATGAAATATTACATTGCAAAAAAGGAATGCTTATGCATATAAACAAATGTTTCTGCTCATCTTTCAGATATACCAGGCTGCAGCCGCAACAATCAAACCTCAAACAATCCAATTTGCATGAAGTATTTTGAAAATAATTAATTTATTGTGTTTTTTAGACCATAAAATGAAGATGCATCATGACAAAAATACATTAATATTTGATATGTATGAAAACGACTGATGTTGGTTTAAAACAAACATTGTATGGGTTAATTTTTTATGTGTTAATGTAACTTTTTTGTTAAAACATGCCTGCTACGCCTTTTCTTTGTATTTTTTCTCGATTACTTAAAATCTGGATTTGTAAACTGCAAATGTAGTCCATAAATAACAATAAGACAGTATAATGTGAATACTAAACACATTTTGACAAAGTGGAACCTTATGATTTTCGAAAGCGTGTTTGACCAGGAAACACTTGAATGCAGCACCTCGGCCTGACCCAAAGCGCGCTCCCGTGTTTACGTGTCTACTCCCCCTCGACAGTGTGCGTGCGCGTACCCTGGTCTCGCGTGGTGGGGATCATCCATATTGCTGCTGGTGGAGGAGATAAGGTTGTAATCCTGAGAAGCCTTCGGACACGTTTCTTTATATTTTCTTGTACATATGTTTTAACCAGCACCTGCTGCTCTGCGTCTTCGACTGAAGCTCGTTGGTCTAGGAGCGGCAGAATCCGCGGAACAACTTCACATTTCCTTGAAATTGAAGACAAATTCGGGCCAGGGGAAGGACTGGTAATCCTGAGGGGAAGAAGAAAGACGGTGGTGGGGAAATGGCCACTCAGGTGGAGGCTCTCCTGCCCGGCAATCCGCTCGCCAAAGCGGAGGAGCACGGCAAAATGATTGGAGGTGAGCCGGAGGAAGAGGTTGGCGGCCGGGGCGACGGGGCCAAGCGGCAGACTGATGTCGCCGACCAGGGGAGCAGCAGCAGTAGCAGTAGCAGCAGCAGCGGCGGCGGCAGCAGCCCCGAGAAGGGAGGCACCCCTGGTGCGGAGGAGCAGAGCTCCAAAGAGCCGACGGAGGAGAGCAAAGAAGACTGTGACAGCGACGACAAGCAAGGCGAGGAGGGAGTTAAGAGCAGCAGAAAGGAGTTTACTGAAGCTCCCCCGCCCAAGGTGAACCCGTGGACTAGGAAAATGAACGCCGTGACCGTGGTCAGCGTGAATGGACAAGCACACCACGGTTTGTACCCTCCCTACATGTTGATTTCCTGGCTGTCAGTGTGTGTGTGTGTGTGTGTGTCTCCAGGTGTGATCTCATGGGATGACCAAGCAATTGTCACAGTGGGGTCAGATCGCATTTATTACACTAAAATAAGGCAAAGGGCTGCGTATATAAACCCCGCAAGCTGGTTATTTTTGGAGTGCATGGCAACCCCCCCCCTACCCGGCCCAGTCCCAGTCCCCACCGTCTCCTCCCCCTGTGGGGACTATTCCTGAATTTGCAGTGTGGAATCATGGGTGGCTGATTTCACAAGAGAGCACCATCATTCCCTCTTTTAAAATGATTCAAAAAGTTTATTCCTTACACTTTATACTTGCCCTGGCTCAACTCAGCTTAAAGGTGGTCTAGTGTTGTATTGTAGACGCAGTAGTAGTTGTAGTAAAGTTATGTCATCATCACATCAGACAAAGCCTGCACATTAGAGCAGATCAGGTTTGGTTGGGTGGGTGTGTTTCCTTCTTCTCCCCAGTTTTTAAGCGAAGTCATGCTACTTGTAGCAGTTGAACGGTGTTCTGCAGTGACTTTGAACTCTCAAACTTAGCTCAGACTCAAAGACATAAAAGCTAACACGTTTTTGTGCCATTTCGAGCTTCTCATGTGCTTCCCCGTCCACAGCAACATAACTCGTGTCCCCCGTGTTAAAGCGGTGTTAACGCGGTTGTTTCCGACGGAGGTGTCGACACACAACCTCTGTGTCCCACTCTCCACCAATTAGCATTAAAACCCACGAGCTTAGTGTGTGTGTAGCCGCTAACAATAGCGCACACACACATAGCTGGCCTAGTTTGCCATCAAGCCCCTCGCACCCAGATGTTAGCCTAGCTTCCATGTTGCCACCGCCGCATTCGACTCCGTGTGAAGCCTGTCAGGCGTTTTAACTCCCCGATGTTCTTTAAAGTCGTTCCCCGACACCGAATCACGTCGGTACCGTTTAACACCCGCTCTTTAATCCCCTAAAAAGCAGCGGGTTTGTTATGAGACGTCACGTGTTCATTCCACGTGTTCCACTGAGAGAGAAAGGCATGGCCGCTGTTAGCCGGCTAGCTCGCGTTAATAACCACATCGGCGCTAAACTGCGGCAGCCACACACCGCTGATGGTGTTCTACGTGGCGCAGATCGGCTCTCTGGTGGTCATCAAAGCAACTGTCACGTCCTGTGGACGTTGTCAGCCCACACCGGACTGCTGTCCTCCCCGTCAACCCATGCTAGCTGTCGGTAGCATGGTAGCTAGCGTGGCACAGTCATCATGGCTCCTCCATGGTCTGACTCTTATCCGCACTCAAACGTCTTTTTAATCTGTCATCATAGTTATCAAAGACTAAGACACCGATCAATCATTTCTAATGATTATTGGTGATACACCACGTGGAGCAGCTTCTCCTCCTGTCCTGTCAATGAGGAGCTTTTTCCTGGACACTTCCAGCTTTGTCAGCATCATGTTGTCTTTTTGCTCCAGGCTGGTCATGAGGGTACACACTGTACCCTGAATCTGGACCACTCTGGGTCCATATGTTTCCTAAAGTAAAGCTGTCAGCAACACTGAACCAGACAGTAGTGTTTATTTCAATTACTTAAAGGGGTTTAAAGGCAATCCATGTGTCAATCTTGTTGTTGACACATTGGAGTTTTTTGTGACTAAAAGAGTAAAGAACATTTTGGTTATGTTTGTTTTGTGGGCCATGGCTTCTTTCTGTGGAACTGCTTGTTTCTACCAGCTGTTACCAACTTATTGCCCTTTAACCTAGCATTTGTTGTGTTATTCAGGTGGCTTGCCTGTTGGACAAAGACTACAACGTTGTGACACTGTAACTATCATGAAAACAACTGTAATTGAGTACAAACATAAAGCTACAACTGGAGGCTGTATTCTCTTGATAATTGCCTTTTTAATGACTGATCATTCAAAACAGTTGACAATCAATTTTCTATCGATCAGTTAAGCAAATAATTGATTAAACGTCAGACTAGATTTTGAGTAAATCTGCCTCAGTAGGGTGATGAGTGTAGACTGAGGTGTAGCAATGCTCAAAATGTTTGTAGTGTTTCTTAAATTAGTAGTTTCTGTTTAGTCGAGAGACTGTCCACTGAAGAAAAGTGTACTTTGACAGGTAGACTGACCGCTGCCTTATCGATCTTGTGTATCCAGGGTGTCCTTGAGCGAGATCCCGGACTCCTGCCCTGGATAAAAACACCAGCTGAACGACTGAAAATTAATTTCCACAGTCCACGCAGCTTGTTTTGGGATCACTGAGGGCGTATGTTGCCAAATGTGTCTTAAATCTTAGCACAGAGAAGGGTGGATCTGGATTAGGGCTGAAAAAATGTTTTCCTAATAGTCTGTCCATTATTTTGTTTTTTTCATTAATTAACTTGTCCAGGAAAGGTAACCAGAGCCTTTAATGTGATCTGTAACAAAGACGAGCAGCAAATCTAGTCTAAATCTAAAATCTAGTCGCTGCTTTTTTCAGCAGCATGCCTCAGCTAGTAAATTAATCATCATTTAATTTAAGATTTAATCTGCATGCACAGTAGCCATTGTGTTTTATCAGGGATTATTATTATTGATTGGGAAGATAATCATTGTAACTATATGGACACAGCGACATGAATTGTAAAGATAGGAAAAGGCCATCGGATATTCATACTGTACTTTTTCTCTGTGAGTAAAACACGAGACAGGTCACTCAATTTAAAACCAAGAAGACCAATTTTGTGCCTCGAGATCTCAATGGTGCTGTATTTTCATGTTTGTTAAACGGCGCCAACATCGGCGGGTTCACACTCCGCTTGTGTCACACACACACAGCATGTGCTTCAGCTCCTTCTCCCTCTGCTCATCATTTAAATGCAGGTTGATTGCTGGTGCGATTCCTTATCCTGTGCAGTCTAATGGAGTCGTTGAGTGTAGCCCCCTTATTTCTGCTGCTATACGTCAGTGTCTTCCTCCTCATGAGTAAAGTGTTACACTGCTGATTCAGCTGATTCTAAATACGTACAAGCAAAATGTCTCACATTAATGTAAAATAACAATAATTTGTATCACAGCTGCACATCATGTGAGACCATGCGCTCCTGTTTCAACACCACCGTCTTCTGTTTAGTTCTCTAAACCTCTCTTTATAGACATTGATTTTAATCTCTTTTTAAATTTTGCATTTATTCTGCACGCACACCTTCACCTTGTTCACGAGCAGATCCATCTCCCCAGCAGAGTCGTTTGCTGTTTAAATGGTGAATCCAGGAAACTGAAGAAGCAATGTGCCAGGCACAGGTGCACCTGGCTTTTAAAGGGATTGACAAGCAGAACTCTGATTGGTTTGATGTGTTGCTCAAATTACACCTATGAATAATTCATCTCAAAATTCTGACTTTAATCTCAGAAGTTGGGCTGTTATTTTTAATCTTCAAACCTTTCGTACGGGCTTGGGTCAGGTATCCATGCTCTATTATGTCTTCCTCAGACACCACCATAAAGTGTAGTATTGTATGTATAATTCAGTGCCAGACTTTCCTCTGATTCCTCTGATTCTCTTGGACATGTGTTGAAGTAAAACTAGATTTTCAGAAAGCAATGAGTAGCTGTTTCAAAACCATTACAGACGCCTAAATTGTCTCCTACATTTGTCGCTGCGCTGTGAATCCTGTTCCTCTTTGTTGGTCCTGAGAAGAGACGTGTTGAGATGTTTGTGTGCATTTGAATTTTTTGCGAGGTGCCGGGACTTAACAAAGGGCATGAAAGTGAAGTGCTGAGGTGTGAATCGGTGACATGGAAGTACTGGCAGGGTGGATGCTGCTGCAGCTCCACAATGGCTTGGAAGAGAGTTTTTTTTTGTCTCTGTGTTTTGAAAGAAAAGTAGTCTTCAGAGGTGTATTTCAACACAACATTATGTATTGAGTGGCACACATCGCTTATTAACAAACGTTAAAATGTTTTTATATCATAGAGCTTCAAATAAGAGTTGGAACAAGAAAGGGAAAGCTGTAAACGGGTTTTAATGTCTTACGACCCATGGTTTACTACTAGCCACTTATAGAAACACGAGGATATAATATTTTATCTGTAATTTAATTAAAATAAACCTAATAAAGCAGTTTAATCATCGATGAGTTGTTCAACAAGCTAAAGTTTGTTCTTGGCTTCATTTTTATGTCTTTTTAAATTGTCCGTCTTGAGGTTTAAAACTGTTTGTCAGTCAAAACAATCGTTGAGCAGATAAGGTCAGAACCTCAGAGCAGATTAACCTGGAGTGTAAGTAGCCGTCTAATGTTCATCCTATTAACTCTTTTCCACTTTTCCTGCACTGTGCTTCTCACACACACACACTCTCTCCCTCCCTCTGTGTCAGCTGTTTCAGATGAGCCCATGTCCTGAATGGTCCAGTTCATATGGGCTTATCTGTCTCAGGGTTGTGTCTGGCCTCTGTGATAGAAGCATGATTCTCAGGTTTGGCCGCACAGACGTTTTCTCAGGGTGTGGATATTTTGTAACATGGACATGTCCAGTCATTGGTGTTTAAAAAAAAAACAAAAAACGTCCTGCCGAAAAAGGACCCGATGGAGTCGTGTGGATTGGATTAATGTTTTTCATATAGGGAAGAAATGGTTGATCAGTGTTCTACTGTTCCAGGTAGATGCTACAGGTTGTTCCAGGAAGTACGGGGATTTCTGAAAGAGAAGTCGGTTTAGATTTAAGGTCAGGAAACCATTTTCTAGAGCAGTGTCAACATTTGACACTTTGTGTAGTTGCAAACTTGTTCGCTGCTGTAAAACTGTGCTGTGTCAAACCTCACAGCTGTGCATGATTCTACCTGTATGGTGGGCTTCTTTAGAAGTGCTAACGTGTCTTAATTGTTCAGTGACTTAACCCCACACCAAATGACCTAATGTTCCTTTAAATTCCCCAAACTATTGAGTTTTGCTGTAATAAGAAGGTAAAATGGTTTTAAACGTCTGTTTTTCATTGAGTATAACGCTGTGAATGTCCTCTGGGAAACTAACGTGCATTGTTATGCCAGCGTGTGTCTCCTCCTCCTCTCTCTGTAATGACTGGCTGTTCACTCAGCCAGTGGGTGTGGACATTTAGAACAACCTCTGACGAGGATTGGAAACACAGTTATCAGACAGTCAGTGCGCCCCCAGCAGAACCCCCCCCCCCCCCCCCCCCCCCCTAGATCGACCTGCTTTACGTTACTAAAACATTCATTTATTTTGAAACACCTACATGAGATTTATTGTCGTTAGCTTTGTTGGTAGTGCTATATTTTAAATTAACACGAGATACGGACACGTTCAGTGCAGCCCTGGTCATTTTAGATGAGGGTTGTGTTTTTTTTGTGAGAATTCCTTCAACATCATCAAAACGTTGATTTGATTTGAGATTTCATCAAGTAATGAACACACAGAGTAAACCCTTTGTGTTTAGCAATAAAGCCTGGGATATTATACTGTGATTCCATCATGTTTCAGTTTGGTATGGTATGGTTTACACGGGGTGTGGGCTGTGCTTGTACGGGTATGGTGACATTGAACGTGATACAGCAGATAACAACGGTGGTTTCTTGAATTGTTTGTAGTTGAGAAAGAAAACTACCTAAAAGACAATTAGGCGACAACATAATCTTTTAATATTCTTATATTACGCTTAAATTAAGTAAACACTAATTAAACAACGCCCAACCCTCCATTCTGCATTTTCTCTGCAATGCATTTGCATATTTTAGATAAAAAAAATGATGAATAAACTAAATATTAAATGCATAAACTGGGTAATAAAAAAACAATAAAATCAATCATTCAATAGTCATGGGATCGAGCGGTTTCGGAAAAAAACGTGGAAAATGTGCCTGATTTTTCGGCCTTACAGATTAATTGGTCTAGACCAGACTGTCAAAATGATCCATATGTTACGACATATGTTCTACATCAATGCCAGTCGGAGCCTGAGCCGATTAAAAACCCACCCCTAATGCAGTGACCTTTGACCCTGGAGTGGATGGTGATTACGCTTTGCAGACAGAAGTCAGATGTTAGTGGGTGGTAGTGTTTTTTTTTTTTTTTTTCGTGGAAAATGGGCTACCCTTGTGTGTGTGTGTGTGTGTGAATTGTTACTGCTGCTCAGTCCGCTGCTGTCTGATCTCGATGTCACCACAGCACTCGGGTCGAGTATTTGACGTGTGTGTGTGTGTCTGTGTGTGTGGCGGACTGCAGCGTTACACTCTGGGTGTCTTGTCCTCCATATTTGGTCGTTGCAGACGGTCTTCTCTCCTGTCGTCACTCTGCTCTGCAGTGGATGTGACGGACTGCATGCGTCTTGTGGATAAAAGTGATTAAAGGTTACAGCGGATTTTGATTATGAGAATGATTAGCCATTTACAAAACGGTTTTCACACCTCCCTCGTGTGAAGGCAGTTTCCCCCTCTAATCTGCTGCCTTCGGTGCCTCGTAGGGAACTCTGTCTGTATTTAAATGAGCTCTGGCAGAGTTTCTCATTTCTTTAATCTAAAGAAGAGGACTGAAGAACTATTTATGAGAATTAAATGCACGTGGGGCCTCTGTGTTCTGTGCATGTCTTGTTGAAAATCCTCATGTGAGGAGAATGCCAGAGTCCTGGTCTCAAACTGAAATGACCTGGGGACCACATGATCTTCAAGTCTGTGAGGAGGGGCCAGTCTAGTCAACGTTGTAGTTTGTTTTTGATATTAATTGATTGAGTTAAAATCCCAGAATCCTACACTTCCTTTAAATAGTTAAATCTTCCAAATACAGTATGACTTAAGAATGGTTTTAAACCTCCTGCCAAAGCCAAAAAAAAGTCCCAGCATAATGGAGGACAAGGCCAGTTCCCCAATGTCATCATGTTTATCTAGCACTAAAGGGCTGATGTGGCACATGGTTTATTTAAAGGTTTCACCCTGTGATAAACCCTGTGAGGTTTGGAGCAGGTATTGTTGCTGCTGTGTGCACTGTGTCACCCGTGGGAATCTGTTTTTGGACTCCACCTGAGCTGAGAGCGAGGTTGGTTTCCAAGAAGACGACGACATATGGGGACTGAGTAATTGAAAGTGGCCTGAAAGAAAATATTACAGCACAAAGTTATGTTCTGTGCCAATGATGTTACTGAAGCTGTTTTATAATATAACACTTACTTCTTCCAGTCATTTAATTGGGTGTGATATTGCTTAATTACATGAAAAGTTATACTTTCAGGTTGTGTAAATGAATCTGACAAGGAGAGTACAAAGCTGAGTGAGTTGAACTGGGGGGCATTATGTGACACGGGGAGAGACAATGGTTAATGTGAAGTGGCGGGGGGGGGGGAGGATGGTGGCTAGTGTTAATGGTAGCCTCTGGCTGTCTGGTGTGCACAGCAGGCGACAACAACTGCCCCCTCTGTGGAGGCAGAGTAAGGAAAAGGAGAATAAATGCAAAGGTCTGAGGGAAAAATCTGAACTGAGGGAATGGTGATGAGATTGGAGGAACTCTGAGAAGACATGATGGACATGAGTCTCTGCAGGACAAGCAAGGCGGGGCATACTTGACCAGTTGAGGCTAAAAATATATAATGACACCAGAGAAGAAGTGATCGCTCTCCTTACATCACACACCTATGGCTCAGTGTAAGGGACAAAATGAAGTCTGCCGAGGAGTAGTTCAGTTTGTGCCTTTCATAACTTGTGTTACGTTATTGTTCATGATTCATGGTTATCAAATAAATGATGTCTGTGAAATCCTAGTGTATTAATACTTGGTTCAATACTTTGGTTTCTAGGTGCAGGACTGAGCAGCAGTGTCAGTGGAGTCTTACGTGGTGAGTAGAAATGTGTGCAAAGCTAAAGTGGTGCCTGCTTTAATGTGACGCTGACTCGATCACGTTAATGACGCAATCTGCATGCACTGGCTGAAGTCTGGTTTATAATCACCGCCGTGCATCCAGCAGAATGGGCGTGGCAGAGATGACATTATTGTGCCCCGGCGTGTTGTGAGATGCACAGAATCTGGACCTGCCACATGAAGAAGACTGGCAAGCAGATTTACAGCTCAACACTTGCTCTAACTCAGAATTCTGACAAAGACTAATTGCAAAACGAGCACTTTGAGTCCTTGTCTCATTCTTTCTCTGTCATTTAGACGAGCTGTCCCTATTTGATTGGTTTAGTCTGAAAAATGGCACGAACAGTAGCCTATGGCGCGCACACACACGCACAAACACCTGGCCTGCTCTTCTCGGGTTGTACAGAATATGGCACTCTTATCGTGGCTCTTGCAGAATTGAGCACATAGCGCTTAGATAACACTCCAGCCTCCAGTCGTACCCGTGGAGTCAGACTGTTCTCAAGGTGCTTTCACACTCACGGTTCTGTTTTGAGCACGTAATTGTTGAAGTTTAAATCTGATTTAAAAAAGGATGCAAGTTAAAATGCATGAGTCATGAATGCTGCATATGATGGACCGTACCAGTGGTTCCGCACACTGCCAGGCTTCCTTCAACAGCTTCCTTACATCCATGTGGTGTTGGTCATTGTTATGGGTTTTTGGTGCCAATACAACACATTTAGGATGGTGACGTTGTTTAGCCAGGGCCTGAACCATATTTATTTTATTTTAACGTACAATTCAAATGTAAGAAGTATTAAATAATAGCTTTTTAATTGATGTGGATGCCTGTGAGTTTGTGAGCAGACAGTGGGGCACATTCATTCATTCACGCTTCAGGCCTCAGAGCAGGTTATGGCGATGTCGGCAAGATCTTTGCATGGAGTTGAGATCAAAAAGAAACGGCCCGGTGCCGACTGTAGTGGTTGAAAAGGTTCAGTAAGAAAATATGAATTTGTATAAAGGCTGCAGCTAATGATTGTTGTCATGTGTTTGATTATTTTCTCAATCGATTAATACTAGACGATGATGATGATCGGAAATCAAAGAGATTAATCTAGTAGTTTCTTAATAAACCATCCTCACAATGATCATGACATATTCAAATGTCAGCAGAGTTTGATTATTTCAACACCTGAGTTAGTGTACGTTGTTGCCTGTACAAACACGCTCAGTCATGCAGCGTTGCTGCCAGTGTGACTTTTGAAACGTTCTACCATTGTTCACACCCTGTGCTCAATCTAAGCAGATATAAGGGGGATAAATACTTGAGGAATTCATCTAAGTTCCTTTACTACATTTAGCACAAAGCCTTTGCTTGTAACAGACGTTCTACACAAGGCTGCTTAGTATTTGGTGTTTAGGATGTTTTGTGTATAAAAGTTGATCGTGTTTCAGGATCTTCACACAGTGAGAATCTGAACAACGACCTAATCACGTTTGTTGACACGCCAGTGGCTGCTGAAGTGTATTTGACAGTTTTTTGGATGCATGCTTTGGTGTCTCGGAGAGTTTCACTGGAATGAATTTGTTTGGCTGTAAGTTCTTGTCTCTTTTCTGGCATTACTAATTCAATCAGAGACCTAAGTTCTGACTCAGCAGTGCTTTGTTGCCGTTACTGCATTGTTACTACATTGTTACTGCATTGTTACATCAGGACTCTGTGGGTTAGACCACACCCATCTTTGAACTAGACACCTGTAAACTGTCTTGCAATGTTGTGACATGAAACGACACACACACACATGGTGAAACCAACGCCAGTCAAGGTTGGTTCAACAAACAGAAAAGGTGTCGAGATTATTTAATAGCCTGCTCCTGAACGTCTCTGCTTACACATAATAATATGTGTAAGAATAATGTATCCATCTTACACGTGTCTGTTTTTGAAGCTTGAAATTACATTTAATGGTGGACAGAAGTGGGAAAGCGTGACTACTTTGGGATAGTTTGATCCACTGTGTAATGACATGCCACCTTACGGTCATTCCATTTGTGCTCACGTCACCAGATTTTAGGATTGACGGAAAAGAACTCGGTCCCACAAATGCAGCTTATTTTTATCTAGGTGAGGAAATGGTCTCATGAAAAGGTCGTCTTTGCAACCTTCTCACCTCCATCTGAGAAATCCTCTTGTTCCTGTGTGTCATTAGTGACTCTTGGCTGAATGGCAGCGACACGTGATGCCAGCAGCAGCAGTTATTGGGATCATCAGGACCCTGTTGAAGCAACATGCCTGTGTGTGTGTAAGAGGTGTCGAGTTAACCACTCGAGACGGCACCGGGTTTTAAGACGCTTTTATTTAACAGTGAAATGAAGCAGTTGAAGAAGAAGCTGAGCTGCCAGAACTAACAATTCAGTGCTCAAGTACTTAACTTGGCCCCTTTTATTCCCAGCATGTAATGTGGTAATGAGGGGTTATAATGAAGTGTCCAACTTCTGCTGCTTTTTGCACAGCGACACTGTTGCATCAAAGCGTCAAGTTACGTCTACAGCGACTTGAATGCTTATCATTACATGTTTTGGTCCATATTTTTTCATGATAAGACACCACTCCCTTTTTGTTTGCTTAACTGTGTCACAGTCATGGTGTGAACAGTGAGTGTTTTCTGTTTGAGGATCCGCGGTATTAGGTGTCAGGAAGAGTCAAAGAGAAGGGATAGAACACAACAAGCACGTAACCTGAGTGCACACACACACACACACACACACACACACACACACACACCAACCAGAGGGTGAGTTCAATCTCAAGTCATTCAAGTCTGAAGTTTAAAGAAGTCATGTAAGGAAGAACATTTCCATCCACTGGCCGCTGCTGTGATTCTGTGAAAATGCTGCTTCCTGCCGCACTGACCTCATCAGTGCCGTCACACTGTTGGTCTTCATATTCTCTGTCATGTTCTGCTGAGCTGTTAAAGAGTCATTTAGAACTCCTGAACTGGACTTCTCTTGTGTTACACAAATTATTATTATTATTATTATAATAATATCAGGAAGTAAGACTGCTGACTTAAGAACTCAGGTGTGACTGGAGCTGTGTATTGTTTGTTTTCTTTTTACCCGTCGGGGCTTTTGTCAGCCTGAAGTCAAACAGAGGCATTTTATTCAGTATGTGGGCAAACTACTAATTATCACAAGCAGCCAGAATCATTTCTGAAAAATATGCATACATGGAATGGAAAATTAGAAATCAGGAAGTGTCGTTTCTGGCTTGAAGTTTCTACGTTTTATAAAGATGTGGAAGAAGTAAGAAGCAGAAAGTTTGTAATTTTGAAGAAGTTGTTCATTTTAAACCACAGCAAAATGTGCATTCAATTTCAGACAATGAACTTTTTGAAGATTGAATGAAGTTTTTCATGTTGAAGTAGAAGGAACAACATAGTGGATGTAATTTACTGATGTTATTCATCTTGATTGTTAGTCCTCTTCATTGGTTTCACAGTGTTTTGATTCTTGGCCTGGTAAAGTGAGCTTTATCTGATCACAACAATGTCAGGGTAGGAAAATGTACTTTATCATTTCCTTCTTTGCCTCTTCACACTTTCGTTCTGCTAAACGTCTTCACAGACCTGTCATTGTTACGTCTGCAGAGCGACTAGTAATTGTGAACATCTCGATGTGTTTCCACAGAGTCCACTGGCCCCGCCAAGGTGGTGAGAGCAGGGAACCCACCCAAACCCAGACGAGGAGGAAAGGTAATGTCTATTCTAGTATTCCAACTATTCCCAAAATTTAAGAACACTGAAAGTATATTAGGCTGCTGTCGCAATGTGAATCCATTCAGATTCTACATCAGTGTTTCTTGTTATTTTTGGAATTAATACTAAAGACAACAACTGAGTTCCATCTCTGATTGTGCCAAAAAACGAATGTGACCTAATTTAGCTCAAAGTTTTGAAGCTCGGTGGCACAGAAATGAGATTTAGTGTTTTAATGTGTTGTTAAAAGAACAAGTTATCTGCTGTTTTACATTTCAGTTTGGTGTTTACTTAACAAAAGAAAAGCTACAACATGTTCTGTCGTCTCTGGCTGTAGCTTCATATTCTAATATCTACATTACCTCTTACAGCTGTTACAGATGTGTTTGCATATACTGTGATTAAAATGAAGGTCCAAAGTGGTCACACGAAAAGTAGAGACATTACCATTAGGGCTGAAAAGATTACTCAAACTATCTTGATCATCGATTATTCAGTTTGAGGGTTTTCTAAAGATTTTTCAGCTTCTTAAATGTTAATATTTTCTGGTGTCTTTGTTCCATAAAACAAAGAAATCATTAAAAATGGAATCATTTTGGTTTGTGGACAAAAACGAGACATTTGAGAACATCGTCATTTCCAGGTTTGACACTGATCTGATCAATATTTGTCAACATTTTATTACATTTTATGCACCAAACGTTACTCGATTGATCGAGAAAATAATCGACAGATTAATCGATTATGAAAAACAATCGTTAGTTGTAGCGCTAATTCTAATCTAAGTGTGAACTGATGTGCTTAGAGCTTTCCGTGTGTGTAGTACAGCAGACAATTGGTGAAATCTGTAGTTCTAATGAATGCTGTAGTCTGTGTAGTACACAGGTTTACAGTGTATTGTACCGACTACAAAAGTGGGCCAGGATTTCTGTATAACCACAGCTTGCTAGCACCCTTCTCTATCACTAAACCCAGGCAGGG